>NC_087397.1:18385000-18425000 GCF_031307605.1 Tribolium castaneum
TGATACAAAATTCGGTGGTTTGTGTCCGAATACAAAGTTTTCAGATTCTTTAATGTTAGGTTTGCTGCTTCTAACAAAGAATCAACGAAAATATTTTGTTTTAATACAAACTGCAATATAAAATGTCTTTATAGGACAAAACATGATGTTTGGCATCTGTTTAATAAAAATTTACTCGTTTGGAAGCATAGAATCATTCCAAATAAGCTATTCTCGTCGAAACTATAATGTAATTAGTATTTTGTGCTAGAATACAGCGTTTTTGTTAGATTTATTAACAATTTTGTCTATTTTAAGCAATGAAACGAATAGGATTAGCTGCCTTTATCCAAAGTGATACATAAATTGCTCTTTTATGCCAGATTAATACGTTTTTAGTCTGTTCGATATAAGTTTTCTTGTTCAAAGCAAAAGATCGTCTAAAATAAGCCGTTTTTGTTTAAACTGATGAACAATTCAGACTGAGAGTCAACAAAAATAATTTGTTTTAATCCAAACTGATACTTTTTGAACCTATAAGAGTCCTATAAGAGTCCGAGATACGCCGTTCTCGTCAAGTCTATAACGTAATTCGTATTTTTGTGTCAGAATACGACGTTTTCTGTCTGTTTAATATAATTTTTTAATAATAATAATAATAATAATGACAATAATAATAATAATAATAATAATAATAATAATAATAATAATAATAGTAATAGTAACAAAAGTAATAATAATATTAATACTTTTATTAAGGAAAAATGAAGCTTATTTTGTGTGTTACATGAGCGTTATCTTATTTCTATGCAAAAGATCATGTGTGATCTGTGTTTTTAGGCAATCTAAGCCATTTTATAGTTTTTAAGCAAAAAATTGTCTAAAGTAAATCACTCATTTTAAAACTGGTATAAAAACATTTACTATACAAAAGTTATAATCGGTTTTTAATAATAATAATAATAATAATATAAACAATAATAATAATAATAATAATTATAATAGTAATAATAACAATAATAATAATAGTAATAATAATAGTAGTAAATAATAATAATAATAATTCTTATAATAATGAATTTCTTTCTAAATTAAAGCTTAGTTTTTCTAAGCAAAAATGAAGCTTATTTTGTGTTATCTGAGCGTTTTCTCATTTCTATGCAAGAGATCACCTGTAATCTGTGTTTTTAGGCAAGAAATTGTCTAAAATTAATAACTCATTTTAAAATGGTATAAAAACATTTACTATACAAAAGTTATAATCGGTTTTAATAATAATAATAATAATAATAATAATAATAATAATAATAATAATAAAAATAATAATAATAATAATATAAATAATAATAATAGTAGTAATAAAAGTAAGCTTAGTTTTCTAAGCAAAAATGAAGCTTATTTTGTGTTATATGAGCGTTTTCTCATTTCTATGCAAGAGATCATCTGTGATCTGTGTTTTTAGGCAAGAAATTGTCTAAAATTAATAACTCATTTTAAAAGTGGTATAAAAACATTTACTATACAAAAGTTATAATCGGTTTTTAATAATAATAATATTAATAATAATAATAATAATAATAATAATAATAATAATAATAATAATAATAATAATAATAGTAATAATAATAATAATAAAAATAATAATAATAGTAGTAATAAAAGTAAGCTTAGTTTTCTAAGCAAAAATGAAGCTTATTTTGTGTTATATGAGCGTTTTCTCATTTCTATGCAAGAGATCATCTGTGATCTGTGTTTTTAGGCAAGAAATTGTCTAAAATTAATAACTCATTTTAAAACTGGTATAAAAACATTTACTATACAAAAGTTATATTCGGTTTTTAATAATAATGATATTAATAATAATAATAATAATAATAATAATAATAGTAATAATAATAAAAATAATAATAATAATAATAATAATAATAATAATAATAATAATAAAAATAATAATAATAGTAGTAATAAAAGTAAGCTTAGTTTTCTAAGCAAAAATGAAGCTTATTTTGTGTTATATGAGCGTTTTCTCATTTCTATGCAAGAGATCATCTGTGATCTGTTTTTTTAGGCAAGAAATTGTCTAAAATTAATAACTCATTTTAAAACTGGTATAAAAACATTTACTATACAAAAGTTATAATCGGTTTTTAATAATAATAATATTAATAATAATAATAATAATAATAATAATAATAATAATAATAATAATAATAATAATAATAATAATAATAATAGTAATAATAATAATAAAAATAATAGTAATAATAATAATAGTAATATTAATAGTAGTAATAAAAGTAAGCTTAGTTTTCTAAGCAAAAATGAAGCTTATTTTGTGTTAGATGAGCGTTTTCTCATTTCAATGCAAAAGATCATGTGTGATCTGTGTTTTTAGGCAATCTAAGCCATTTTATAGTTTTTAAAATTTAACAAAAATTTGCTTTAAAATAAAATGTTTGAAAAACTGAAATTAAACTAAATTAATTGTGTCTAACACTTTAGTAAAGGAAAAAGGAGGAGACATAAAAGTCACTAAAGTCTTAGAGTTGTCTTTAGTCGTCATATTAATAACAATAACATTTATAATAACAATTCGAGTAGTACTAAATTTGCTTATATGCAAGCGCTTAATTAAGGTATCAGTTTTTTGTTTTTTGCTTATATCTCGAAAACAGTTACTTCTATCAACTTTTATCTCTTTTTTAAAATCAAAGCTGATAAAATTTCCTACAAAATAGTTATTTGCATTTTTTGGTAGGACCAACCATAAGCGAGTTATAGAGTTGGATATAAATAATCTTTAACAAAAATTTGCTTTAAAATAAAATGTTTGAAAAGCCGATATTAAACCAAATTAATTGGGTCTAACACTTTAGTAGAGGAAAAAGAAGAAGATATAAAAGTCACCAAAGTCTTCAGAGTTGTTTTTAGTACTAAATTTGCTTATATGCAAGCGCTTAATTAAGGTAACAGTTTTTTGGTTTCTTGCTTATATCTCGAAAACAGTTACTCCTATTAATTTTTATCTTTTTACTAAAATTAAAGCTGATAAAATTTCCTACAAAATAGTAATTTGCATTTTTCATGTAGGACTAACCATAAGCGAGATGTAAGTTTCAAAATAATTAATATTTAAAAAAAAGTGCTTTAACAGAAAATGTCTTGTGATTTAAAATACACTTAATTTAATGGGTCCAATACTTTATTAGAAGAAAAAGGAGGTGACCTAAAAGTCACTGAAGTCTTCAGAGTCGATTTTAAATGCTGCATTTTCGTCTTTGTCTCAAACATTGAAAACTGAATTACATTTTTGTTCAGTAACAGTTACAGTTTTCTTATTGGTTTTTTGCTTATATCTCGAAAACAGTTACTCCTATCAATTTTTATCTTTTTTTCAAAATTCAAGCTGATAAAGTTTCCTACAAAATAGTTATTTGCATTTTTCTTGTAGGACCAACCATAAGCGCGTTATAGAGTTGGATATAAATAATCTTTAACAAAAATTTGCTTTAAAATAAAATGTTTGAAAAACCGAAACTAAACTAAATTAATTAAGACTAACACTTTAGTAGAGGAAAAAGGAGAAGACATAAAAGTCACCAAAGTCTTGAGAGTTGTTTTTAGTCGTCATATTAATAACAATAACATCAATAATAATAATACTAATATTACTAAATTTGCTTATATGCAAGCGCTTAATTAAGGTAACAGTTTCTTGCTTATATTTCGAAAACAGTTACTCCTATCAATTTTTATCTTTTTACTAAAATTAAAGCTGATAAAATTTCCTACAAAACAGTTATTTGCATTTTTCTTGTAGGACCAAGCATAAACGAGTTATAGAGTTAGATATAAATAATATTTAACAAAAATTTGCTTTAAAATAAAATGCTTGAAAAACCGGAATTAAACTAAATTAATTGTGTCTAACACTTTAGTAGAGGAAAAAGGAGAAGACATAAAAGTCACTAAATGCTTCAGAGTCGTCTTTAGTCGTCATATTAATAACAATAACATTAATAATAATAATACTAATAGTACTAAATTTGCTTAAATGCAAACGCTTAATTAAGGTGACAGTTTTTTGGTTTCTTGCTTATATCTCGAAAACAGTTACTCCTATTAATTTTTATCTTTATACTAAAATTAAAGCTGATAAAATTTCCTACAAAATAGTAATTTGCATTTTTTATGTGGGACTAACCATAAGCGAGATATAAGTTTGAAAATAATTAATATTTAAAAAAAAAGTGCTTTAACAGAAAATGTCTTGTGATTTAAAATACACTTAATTTATTGGGTCCAATACTTTATTAGAGGAAAAAGGAGGTGACATAAAAGTCACTGAAGTCTTCAGAGTCGTTTTTAAATAATGCATTTTCGTCTTCGTCTCAAACATTGAAAACTGAATTACATTTTTGTTTAGTAACTGTAACAGTTTTCACTTTGGTTTTTTGCTTATATCTCGAAAACAATTACTTCTATCAATTTTTATCTTTCTTTCAAAATTAAAGCTGATAAAATTTCCTACAAAATAGTTATGTGCATTTCTTTTGTCAGACTAACCATAAGCGAGTTATAGAGTTGGATATAAATAATCTTTAACAAAAATTTGCTTTAAAATAAAATGTTTGAAAAACCTAAATTAAACTAAATTAATTGAGTCTAACACTTTAGTATAGGAAAAAGGAGAAAACATAAAAGGCACCAAAGTCTTCAGAGTCGTTTTTGGTCGTCATATTAATAACAATAACATTAATAATAATAATACTAATAGTACTAAATTTGCTTATATGCAAGCGCTTTATTAAGGTAACAGTTTTTTGGTTTCTTGCTTATATCTCGAAAACAGTTACTCCTATCAATTTTTATTTTTTTACTAAAATTAAAGCTGATAAAATTTCCTACAAAATAGTTATTTACATTTTTCTTGTAGAACCAAGCATAAACGAGTTATAGAGTTGGATATAAATAATATTTAACAAAAATTTGCTTTAAAATAAAATGCTTGAAAAACCGGAATTAAACTAAATTAATTGTGTCTAACACTTTAGTAGAGGAAAAAGGAGAAGACATAACAGTCACTAAATGCTTCAGAGTCGTCTTTAGTCGTCATATTAATAACAATAACATTAATAATAATAATACTAATAGTACTAAATTTGCTTAAATGCAAACGCTTAATTAAGGTGACAGTTTTTTGGTTTCTTGCTTATATCTCGAAAACAGTTACTCCTATCAATTTTTATCTTTTTACTAGAATTAAAGCTGATAAAATTTCCTACAAAATAGTTTTTTGCATTTTTCATGTAGGACTAACCATAAGCGAGATATAAGTTTGAAAATAATCAATATTTAAAAAAAAAGTGCTTTAACAAATAATGTCTTGTGATTTAAAATACACTTAATTTATTGGGTCCAATACTTTATTAGAAGAAAAAGGAAGTGACTTAAAAGTCACTGAAGTCTTCAGAGTGGTTTTTAAATGCTGCATTTTCGTCTACGTCTCAAACATTGAAAACTGAATTACATTTTTGTTCAGTAACGGTTACAGTTTTCAATTTGGTATTTTGCTTATATCTCGAAAACAGTTACTCCTATCAATTTTTATCTTTTTTTTCAATATTCAAGCTGATAAAATTTCCTACAAAATAGTTATTTGCATTTTTCTTGTAGGACCAACCATAAGCGCGTTATAGAGTTGGATATAAATAATCTTTAACAAAAATTTGCTTTAAAATAAAATGTTTGAAAAACCGAAACTAAACTAAATTAATTAAGACTAACACTTTAGTAGAGGAAAAAGGAGAAGACATAAAAGTCACCAAAGTCTTGAGAGTCGTTTTTAGTCGTCATATTAATAACAATAACATTAATAATAATAATACTAATATTACTAAATTTGCTTATATGCAAGCGCTTAATTAAGGTAACAGTTTCTTGCTTATATCTTGAAAACAGTTACTTCTATCAATTTTTATTTTTTTACTAAAATTAAAGCTGATAAAATTTCCTACAAAATAGTTATTTGCATTTTTCTTGTAGGACCAAGTATAAGCGAGTTATAAAGATGGATATAAATAATATTTAACAAAAATTTGCTTTAAATTAAAATGTTTGAAAAACCTAAATTAAACTAAATTAATTGAGTCTAACACTTTAGTATAGGAAAAGGGAGAAAACATAAAAGTCACCAAAGTCTTCAGAGTCGTTTTTGGTCGTCATATTAATAACAATAACATTAATAATAATAAAACTAATAGTACTAAATTTGCTTATATGCAAGCGCTTTATTAAGGTAACAGTTTTTTGGTTTCTTGCTTATATCTCGAAAACAGTTACTCCTATCAATTTTTAATTTTTACTAAAATTAAAGCTGATAAAATTTCCTACAAAATAGTTATTTGCATTTTTCTTGTAGGACCAAGTATAAGCGAGTTATAAAGATGGATATAAATAATATTTAACAAAAATTTGCTTTAAAATAAAATGTTTGAAATACTGAAATTAAACTAAATTAACTGTGTCTAACACTTTAGTAGAGGAAAAAGGAGGACACATAAAAGTCACTAAAGGTTTCAGAGACGTCTTTAATCGTCATACTAATAACAATAACATTAATAATATTAATACTAATAGTACTAAATTTGCTTGTATGCCAACGCTTAATTAAGGTGACAATTTTTTTGGTTTCTTGCTTATATCTCGAAAACAGTTACTCCATTCAATTTTTATCTTTTTACTAAAATTAAAGCTGATAAAATTTCCTACAAAATAGTTTTTTGCATTTTTCATGTAAGACTAACCATAAGCGAGATATAAGTTTGAAAATAATCAATATTTAAAAAAAAAGTGCTTTAACAAAAAATGTCTTGTGATTTAAAATACACTTAATTTATTGGGTCCAATACTTTATTAGAAGAAAAAGGAGGTGACTTAAAAGTCACTGAAGTCTTCAGAGTCGTTTTTAAATGCTGCATTTTCGTCTACGTCTCAAACATTGAAAACTGAATTACATTTTTGTTCAGTAACAGTTACAGTTTTCTTATTGGTTTTTTGCTTATATCTCGAAAACAGTTACTCCTATCAATTTTTATCTTTTTTTCAAAATTCAAGCTGATAAAATTTCCTACAAAATAGTTCTTTGCATTTTTCTTGTAGGACCAACCATAAGCGAGTTATAGAGTTGGATATAAATAATCTTTAACAAAAATTTGCTTTAAAATAAAATGTTTGAAAAAGCGAAATTAAACTAAATTAATTAAGACTAACACTTTAGTAGAGGAAAAAGAAAAGACATAAAAGTCACCAAAGTCTTGAGAGTCGTTTTTAGTCGTCATATTAATAACAATAACATTAATAATAATAATACTAATATTACTAAATTTGCTTATATGCAAGCGCTTAATTAAGGTAACAGTTTCTGCTTATATCTCGAAAACAATTCCTTCTATCAATTTTTATTTTTTTACTAAAATTAAAGCTGATAAAATTTCCTACAAAATAGTTATTTGCATTTTTCATTTAGGGCTAACCATAAGCGAGATATAAGTTTGAAAATAATTAATATTTAAAAAAAAAGTGCTTTATCAGAAAATGTCTTGTAATTTAAAATACACTTAATTTATTGGGTCCAATACTTTATTAGAAGAAAAAGGAGGTGACATAAAAGTCACTGAAGTCTTCAGAGTCGTTTTTAAATGATGCAATTTCGTCTTCGTCTCAAACATTGAAAACTGAATTACATTTTTGTTCAGTAACTGTAACAGTTTTCACTTTGGGTTTTTGCTTATATCTCGAAAACAATTACTCCAATCAATTTTTATCTTTCTTTCAAAATTAAAGCTGATAAAATTTCCTACAAAATAGTTATTTGCATTTCTTTTGTAAGACCAACCATAAGCGAGTTATAGAGTTGGATATAAATAATCTTTAACAAAAATTTGCTTTAAAATAAAATGTTTGAAAAACCTAAATTAAACTAAATTAATTGAGTCTAACACTTTAGTATAGGAAAAAGGAGAAGACATAAAAGTCACCAAAGTCTTCAAAGTCGTTTTTGGTCGTCATATTAATAACAATAACATTAATAATAATAATACAAATAGTACTAAATTTGCTTATATGCAAACGCTTAATTAAGGTAACAGTTTTTTGGTTTCTTGCTTATATTTCGATAACAGTTACTTCTATCAATTTTTATCTTTTAATTAAAATTAAAGCTGATAAAATTTCCTACAAAATAGTTATTTGCATTTTTCATGTAGAACTAACCATAAGCGAGATATAAGTTTGAAAATAATTAATATTTAAAAAAAAAGTGCTTTAACAGGAAATGTCTTGTGATTTAAAATACACTTAATTTTGTGGGTCCAATACTTTATTAGAAGAAAAAGGAGGTGACATAAAAGTCAGCAAAGTCTTGAGAGTCGTTTTTAGTCGTCATATTAATAACAATAACATTAATAATAATAATACTAATAGTACTAAATTTGTTTATATGCAAGCGCTTAATTAAGGTAACAGTTTCTTGCTTATATTTCGAAAACAGTTACTCCTATCAATTTTTATCTTTTTACTAAAATTAAAGCTGATAAAATTTCCTACAAAATAGTTATTTGCATTTTTTATGTAGGACTAACCATAAGCGAGATATAAGTTTGAAAATAATTAATATTTAAAAAAAAAGTGCTTTAACAGAAAATGCCTTGTGATTTAAAATACACTTAATTTATTGGATCCAATACTTTATTAGAAAAAAAAGGAGGTGACTTAAAAGTCACTGAAGTCTTCAGAGTAGTTTTTAAATGCTGCATTTTCGTCTACGTCTCAAACATTGAAAACTGAATTACATTTTTGTTCAGTAACTGTTACAGTTTTCACTTTGGTTTTTTGCTTATATCTCGAAAACAGCTACTCCTGTAAATTTTTATCTTTCCTTCAAAATTAAAGCTGATACAATTTCCTACAAAATAGTTTTATGCATTTTTTTTGTAGGACCAACCATAAGCGAGTTATAGAGTTGGATATAAATAATCTTTAACAAAAATTTGCTTTAAAATAAAATGTTTGAAAAACCGAAATTAAACTAAATTAATTGGGTCTAACACTTTAGTAGAGGAAAAAGAGGAGACGTAAAAGTCACCAAAGTCTTCAGAGTCGTTTTTAATCGTCATATTAATAACAATAACATTAATAATAATAATACTAATAGTACTAAATTTGCTTATATGCAAGCGCTTAATTAAGGTAACAGTTTCTTGCTTATATCTCGAAAACAGTTACTTCTATCAATTTTTATCTTTTTACTAAAATTAAAGCTGATAAAATTTCCTACAAAATAGTTATTTGCATTTCTTTTGTAAGACCAACCATAAGAGAGTTATAGAGTTGGATATAAATAATCTTTAACAAAAATTTGCTTTAAAATAAAATCCTTGAAAAACTGAAATTAAACTAAATTAATTGTGTCTAACACTCTAGTAGAGGAAAAAGGAGAAGACATAAAAGTCACTAAATGTTTCAGAGTCGTCTTTAGTCGTCATATTAATAACAGTAACATTAATAATAATACTACTAATAGTACTAAATTTGCATATATGCAAACGCTTAATTAAGGTAACAGTTTTTTGGTTTCTTGCTTATATCTCGAAAACAGTTACTCCTATCAATTTTTATCTTTTTACTAAAATTAAAGCTGATAAAATTTCCTACAAAATAGTTATTTGCATTTTTCTTGTAGGACCAAGTATAAGCGAGTTATAAAGATGGATATAAATAATATTTAACAAAAATTTGCTTTAAAATAAAATGTTTGAAATACTGAAATTAAACTAAATTAATTGTGTTTAACACTTTAGTAGAGGAAAAAGGAGAAGACATAAAAGTCACTAAAGGTTTCAGAGTTGTCTTTAATCGTCATACTAATAACAATAACCTTAATAATAATAATACTGATAGTACTAAATTTGCTTGTATGCAAACGCTTAATTAAGGTGACAGTTTTTTAGTTTCTTGCTTATATCTCGAAAACAGTTACTCCTATCAATTTTTATCTTTTTACTAAAATTAAAGCTGATAAAATTTCCTACAAAATAGTAATTTGCATTTTTTATCTAGGACTAACCATAAGCGAGATATAAGTTTGAAAATAATTAATATTTAAAAAAAAAGTGCTTTAACAAAAAATGTCTTGTGATTTAAAATACACTTAATTTAATGAGTCCAATACTTTATTAGAAGAAAAAGGAGGTGACATAAAAGTCACTGAAGTCTTCAGAGTCGATTTTAAATGGTGCATTTTTGTCTTCATCTCAAACATTGAAAACTGAATTAAATTTTTGTTCAGTAACAGTTACAGTTTTCTTATTGGTTTTTTGCTTATATCTCGAAAACAGTTACACCTATCAATTTTTATCTTTCTTTCAAGATTAAAGCTGATAAAATTTCCTAAAAAATAGTTATTTTCATTTTTCTTGTAGGACCAACCATAAGCGAGTTATAGAGTTGGATATAAATAATATTTAACAAAAACTTGCTTTAAAATAAAATGTTTGAAAAACTAAAATTAAACTAAATTAATTGTGTCTAACACTTTAGTAGAGGAAAAAGGAGAAGACATTAAAGTCACTAAAGGTTTCAGAGTCGTCTTTAGTCGTCATATTAATAACAATAACATTAATAATAATAATACTAATAGTACTAAATTTGCTTATATGCAAGCGCTTAATTAAGGTAACAGTTTCTTGCTTATATCTCGAAAACAGTTACTTCTATCAATTTTTATCTTTTTACTAAAATTAAAGCTGATAAAATTTCCTACAAAATAGTTATTTGCATTTCTTTTGTAAGACCAACCATAAGAGAGTTATAGAGTTGGATATAAATAATCTTTAACAAAAATTTGCTTTAAAATAAAATCCTTGAAAAACTGAAATTAAACTAAATTAATTGTGTCTAACACTCTAGTAGAGGAAAAAGGAGAAGACATAAAAGTCACTAAATGTTTCAGAGTCGTCTTTAGTCGTCATATTAATAACAGTAACATTAATAATAATACTACTAATAGTACTAAATTTGCATATATGCAAACGCTTAATTAAGGTAACAGTTTTTTGGTTTCTTGCTTATATCTCGAAAACAGTTTCTCCTATCAATTTTTAACTTTTTTTCAAAATTAAAGCTGACAAAATTTCCTACAAAATAGTTATTGCATTTTTTTGTAGGACCAACCATAAGCGAGTTATAGAGTTGGATATAAATAATTTTTAACAAAAATTTGCTTTAAAATAAAATGTTTGAAAAACCGATATTAAACTAAATTAATTGGGTCTAACACTTTAGTAGAGGACAAAGGAGAAGACATAAAAGTCACCAAAGACTTTAGAGTTGTTTTTAGTACTAAATTTGCTTATATGCAAGCGCTTAATTAAGGTAACAGTTTTTTGGTTTCTTGCTTATATCTCGAAAACAGTTACTCCTATCAATTTTTATCTTTTTACTAAAATTTTTACTAAAATTAAAGTGACAGTAAATGCTGCATTTTTGTCTTCGTCTCAAACATTGAAAACTGTATTACATTTAAGACTTTAGTGACTTTTATGTCTCCTCCTTTTTCCTCTACTAAAGTGTTAAACACAATTAAATTTGTTTAATTTCAGTTTTTCAAACATTTTATTTTAAAGCAAACTTTTGTTAAATATTAAAAACCTTAAAATGGCTTAGATTGCCTAAAAACACAGATCACACATGATCTTTTGCATAGAAATGAGAAAACGCTCATGTAACACAAAATAAGCTCTATTTTTTCTTATTAAAAGTATTATTATTATTATTACTTTTCTATTACTATTATTATTATTATTATTATTATTATTGTTAATAATATTATTATTATTATTTTTATTATTATTAACTTTTGTATAGTAAATGTTTTTATACCAGTTTTAAAATGAGTTATTAATTTTAGACAATTGCTTGCCTAAAAACACAGATCACAGATGATTTCATGCATTGAAATGAGAAAACACTCATATAACACACAAAATAAGCTTCATTTTTGCTTAGAAAACTAAGCTTACTTTTATTACTATTATTATTATTGTTATTATTATTATTATTATTATTATTGTTGTTATTATTATTATTATTATTATTATTATTATTATTATTATTATTATAATTGGTATTATTAAAAACCGATTATAACTTTTGTATAGTATTGTTTTTATACCAGTTTTAAAATATGAGTGATTAATTCTAGCCAATTTCTTGCCTAAAAACTATAAAATGGCTTAGATTGCCTAAAAACACAGATCACACATTATCTTTTGCATAGAAATGAGAAAACGCTCATATAACACAAAATAAGCTTCATTTTTGCTTAGAAAACTAAGCTTACTTTTATTACTACTATTATTATTATTTTTATTAATATTATTGCTATTATTATTATTATTATTATTATTATTATTATTATTATTATTATTAATATTATTATTATTAAAAACCGATTTTAACTTTTGTATAGTAAATGTTTTTATACCAGTTTTAAAATGAGTTATTAATTTTAGACAATTTCTTGCCTAAAAACACAGATCACAGATGATCTGCATAGAAATGAGAAAACGCTCAGATAACACAAAATAAGCTTCATTTTGCTTAGAAAACTAAGCTTACTTTTATTACTATTATTATTATTTTTATTATTATTATTATTATTATTATTATTATTATTATTATTATTATTGTTATTATTATTGTTAATATAATTATTATTATTATTATTATTATTATTAAAAACCGATTATAACTTTTGTATAGTCAATGTTTTTTTTATACCAGTTTTAAAATGAGTGATTTATTTTAGACAATTTCTTGCCTAAAATCTATAAAATTGCTTAGATTGCCTAAAAACACAGATCACACATGATCTTTTGCATAAAAATGAGAAAACGCTCATGTAACACACAAAATAAGCTTCATTTTTCCTTATTAAAATTATTATTATTATTATTACTATTATTATTATTATTATTATTATTATTATTATTATTATTATTATTATTATTATTAACTTTTGTATAGTAAATGTGTTTATACCAGTTTTAAAATGAGTTATTAATTTTAGACAATTTCTTGCCTAAAAACACAGATCACAGATGATTTCCTGCATAGAAATGAGAAAACGCTCATATAACACACAAAATAAGCTTCATTTTTGCTTAGAAAACTAAGCTTACTTTTATTACTATTATTAATTTTATTATTATTATTATTATTATTATTATTATTATTATTATTATTATTGTTATTATTATTATTATTATTATTAAAAAATTATATTAAACAGACAGAATACGTCGTATTCTGACACAAAAAAACGAATTACCTTATAGACTTGACGAGAACGGCGTATCTCGGACTCTTATAGGACTCTTATAGGGTCAAAAAGTATCAGTTTGGATTAAAACAAATTATTTTTGTTGACTCTCAGTCTAAATTGTTCATCAGTTCAAACAAAAACGGCTTATTTTAGACGATCATTTGCTTTGAACAAGAAAACTTACATCGAACAGACTAAAAACGTATTAATCTCGCATAAAAGAGCAACTTATGTATCACTTTGGATAAAGGCAGCTAATCCTATTCGTTTCATTGCTTAAAATAGACAAAATTGTTAATAAATCTAACAAAAACGCTGTATTCTAGCACAAAATACTAATTACATTATAGTTTCGACGAGAATAGCTTATTTGGAATGATTCTATGCTTCCAAACGAGTAAATTTTTATTAAACAGATGCCAAACATCATGTTTTGTCCTATAAAGACATTTTATATTGCAGTTTGTATTAAAACAAAATATTTTCGTTGATTCTTTGTTAGAAGCAGCAAACCTAGCATTAAAGAATCTGAAAACTTTGTATTCGGACACAAACCACCGAATTTTGTATCAGTTTAGACAAAAACGGTTGATTTTCGACAATATTTTGCTTTGAACAAGAAAACTTATATCAAACTGACTAAAAACGTCTTATTTTAGCACAAAACAAAAGATCTGCGTTACAGCCTTAACGAGAGCTGTTAATTTCAAACGGTTCTATGCTTTGAAACGAGTAAACTTTCTCTGAACAGAGGAAAAACATCTTATTTCGTCTTTTAAAAACGATTCATGCCACAGTTAGGATAAAAACCAATTATTTTCGTTAATTCATTGTTACAAACAAGAAACCTTACATCAAAGTAACTGAAAACCCCTTATTCAGGCACAGAAATTCGAATTACGTTTCAGTCTGGACAAAAACTGCTTGCTTTAGACGATCCTTTGTTTTGAATACAAAAACTTACATTAAAAAGATTAATTCTTAATTCAGTCTTATTCTGGCTGAAAACTGCAAATTATATATTACTCTAGATAAAAGCAATTTATCCTAATTACTCCTTTACTTAGAATAGAGTAAACTTGTATAAAACTTAATGAAAACTTTAAATTTCGTCTCAAAGAAATAATTTACGTTATAGTTTTGACCAGCACTGTTTATTTCAAACGATTTTATGATTCCAAACTAATGAACTTTTATGGGGCAGATGCAAAACCACATATTACCATATAAAGCGTTGTTTTAAAGCAAGTTATTACCTTTTGCAACAAGAAATTTCACGTCAAAGAAACTGAAAACTTCGTATCCATGCACAAATATCGAATTACGTTTCAGTTTAGGCAAATACAGCTTATTTTAAACGATTCCTTGCTATAAACAAGAAAAATTTTATCAAACATATTGAAAACGTCTTATTCTCGAAAATAAGAGCAAATTATGTATCAGTTTTAACAAAAGCGGATTACACTGTTTGATTCTATGCTTAGAGTAGAGTAAACTACTATAAAACGTAATGAAAACTCTATATTCAAGCTCAAAAAACAAATTACGTTATAGTTTTGACAAAAAAAAATTATTTCGGACGATTACATACTCCGAAGTAAGCAAACTTTAATTGAAAAGTGCAAAAGCTAATACTTTGCTTTAAAATAACGATTTATGTGGTAATATGGTATTTTGCATCTGTCCTATAAAAGTTTACTCGTTTCTGTGCCTGAATAAGGGGATTTCAGTTACTTTGATGTAAGGTTTCTTGTTTGTAACAATGAATTAACGAAAATAATTGGTTTTTATCCTAACTGTGGCATGAATCGTTTTTAAAAGGCAAAATAAGATGTTTTTTCTCTGTTCAGTGAAAGTTTACTCGTTTCAAAGCATAGAACCGTTTGAAATTAACAGCTCTCGTTAAGACTATAACGCAAATCTTTTGTTTTGTGCTAAAATAAGACGTTTTTAGTCAGTTTGATATAAGTTTTCTTGTTCAAAGAAAATATTGTCGAAAATCAACCGTTTTTGTCTAAACTGATGCAAAATTCGGTGGTTTGTGTCCGAATACAAAGTTTTCAGATTCTTTAATGTTAGGTTTGCTGCTTCTAACAAAGAATCAACGAAAATATTTTGTTTTAATACAAACTGCAATATAAAATGTCTTTATAGGACAAAACATGATGTTTGGCATCTGTTTAATAAAAATTTTCTCGATTGAAAGCATAGAATCATTCCAAATAAGCTATTCTCGTCGAAACTATAATGTAATTAGTATTTTGTGCTAGAATACAGCGTTTTTGTAAGATTTATTAACAATTTTGTCTATTTTAAGCAATGAAACGAATAGGATTAGCTGCCTTTATTCAAAGTGATACATAAATTGCTCTTTTATGCCAGATTAATACGTTTTTAGTCTGTTCGATGTAAGTTTTCTTGTTCAAAGCAAAAGATCGTCTAAAATAAGCCGTTTTTGTTTGAACTGATGAACAATTCAGACTGAGAGACAACAAAAATAATTTGTTTTAATCCAAACAGATACATTTTGACCCTATAAGAGTCCTATAAGGGTCCGAGAAACGCCGCTCTCGTCAAGTCTATAACGTAATTCGTTTTTTTGTGTCAGAATACGACGTTTTCTGTCTGTTTAATATAATTTTTTAATAATAATAATAATAATAATAATAATAATAATAATAATAATAATAATAATAATAATAATAATAAAAGTAATAATAGTAATAAAAGTAAGCTTAGTTTTCTAAGCAAAAATGAAGCTTATTTTGTGTGTTATATGAGCGTTTTCTAATTTCTATGCAAGAAATCATCTGTGATCTGTTTTTAGGCAAGAAATTGTCTAAAATTAATAACTCATTTTAAAACTGGTATAAAAACATTTACTATACAAAAGTTAATAATAATAATAATAATAATAATAATAATAATAATAATAATAATAATAATAATAATAATAATAGTAATAGTAACCAATGTGATAATAATAATAATAATACTTTTAATAAAGAAAAATGAAGCTTATTTTGTGTTATCTGAGCGTTTTCTCATTTCTATGCAAGAGATCATCTGTGATCTGTGTTTTTAGACAAGAAATTGTCTAAAATTAATAACTCATTTTAAAACTGGTATAAAAACATTTACTATACAAAAGTTATAATCGGTTTTTAATAATAATAATATTAATAATAATAATAGTAATAATAATAATAAAAATAATAGTAATAATAATAATAATAATAAAAATAATAATAATAGTAATAATAAAAGTAAGCTTAGTTTTCTAAGCAAAAATGAAGCTTATTTTGTGTTATATGAGCGTTTTCTCATTTCTATGCAAGAGATCATCTGTGATCTGTGTTTTTAGGCAAGAAATTGTCTAAAATTAATAACTCATTTTAAAACTGGTATAAAAACATTTACTATACAAAAGTTAATAATAATAATAATAATAATAATAATAATAATAGTAATATTAATAAAAGTATTAATAATAATAATACTTTTAATAAGGAAAAATGGAGCTTATTTTGTGTTACATGAGCGTTTTCTCATTTCTATGCAAAAGATCATGTGAGATCTGTGTTTTTAGGCAATCTAAGCCATTTTATAGTTTTTAATATTTAACAAAAATTTGCTTTAAAATAAAATGTTTGAAAAACTGAAATTGAACTAAATTAATTGTGTCTAACACTTTAGTAGAGGAAAAAGGAGGAAACATAAAAGTCACTAAAGTCTTAGAGTTGTCTTTAGTCGTCATATTAATAACAATAACATTTATAATAACAATACTAGTAGTACTAAATTTGCTTATATGCAAGCGCTTAATTAAGGTAACAGTTTTTTTGTTTTTTGCTTATATCTCGAAAACAGTTACTCCTATCAATTTTTGCCATTTTACCAAAATTAAAGGAGATAAAATTTCCTACAAAATAGTTATTTGCATTTTTCATGTAGAACTAACCATAAGCGAGATATAAGTTTGAAAATAATTAATAATTAAAAATGAGTTTTAACAGAAAATGTCTTGTGATTTAAAATACACTTAATTTATTGGGTCCAATACTTAATTAGAAGAAAAAGGAGGTGACAGTAAATGCTGCATTACATATTTGTTCAGTAACTGTCGTCGAAGACGAAAATGCAGCATTTACAAACGACTCTAAAAACTTCAGTGACTTTTATGTCTCCTCCTTTTTCCACTACTAAAGTGTTAGACACAATTAATTTAGTTTAATTTCAGTTTTTCAAACATTTTATTTTAAAGCAAATTTTTGTTAAATATTATTTATATCCAACTCTATAACTCGCTTATGGTTGGTCCTACAAGAAAAATGGAAATAACTATTTTGTAGGAAATTTTATCAGCTTTAATTTTGAATGAAAGATAAAAATTGATAGAAGTAACTGTTTTCGAGATATAAGCAAAAAACCAAAGTGAAAACTGTAAGTTACTGAACAAAAATGTGATTTAGTTTTCAATGTTTGAGACGAAGACGAAAATGCAGCATTTACTGTCACCTCCTTTTTCTTCTAATTAAGTATTGGATCCAATAAATTAAGTGTATTTTAAATCACAAAACATTTTTTGTTAAAGCACATTTTTTTTAATTATTAATTATTTTCAAACTTATATCTCGCTTAGGTTAGTTCTACATGAAAAATGCAAATAACTATTTTTTAGGAAATTTTATCAGCTTTAATTTTGGTGAAAAGGTAAAAATTGATAGGAGTAACTGTTTTCGAGATATAGGCAAAAAACAAAAAAACTGTTACCTTAATTAAGCGCTTGCATATAAACAAATTTAGTACTACTAGTATTGTTATTATTAATGTTATTGTTATTAATGTGACAACTAAAGACAACTCTAAGACTTTATTGACTTTTATGTCTGCTCCTTTTTCCTCTACTAAAGTGTTAGACACAATTAATTTAGTTTAATTTCAGTTTTTCAAACATTTTATTTTAAAGCAAATTGTTGTTAAATATTTATATCTAACTCTATAACTCGCTTATGGTTGGTCTTACAAAAGAAATGCACATAACTATTTTGTAGGAAATTTTATCAGCTTTAATTTTGAAAGAACGATAAAAATTGATGGGAGTAATTGTTTTCGAGATATAAGCAAAAAACCAAAGTGAAAACTGTTACAGTTACTAAACAAAAATGTAATTCAGTTTTCAATGTTTGAGACGAAGACGAAAATGCATCATTTAAAAACGACTCTGAAGACTTCAGTGACTTTTATGTCACCTCCTTTTTCTTCTAATAAAGTATTGGACCCAATAAATTTTGTGTATTTTAAATCACAAGACATTTTCTGTTAAAGCACTTTTTTTTTAAATATTAATTATTTTCAAACTTATATCTCGCTTATGGTTAGTCCTACATAAAAAATGCAAATAACTATTTTGTAGGAAATTTTATCAGCTTTAATTTTAGTAAAAAGATAAAAATTGATAGGAGTAACTGTTTTCGAAATATAAGCAAGAAACTGTAACCTCAATTAAGCGCTTGCATACAAGCAAATTTAGTACTATTAGTTTTATTATTATTAATGTTATTGTTATTAGTATGACGATTAAAGACGACTCTGAAACCTTTAGTGACTTTTATGTCTCCTCCTTTTTCCTCTACTAAAGTGTTAGACACAATTAATTTAGTTTAATTTCAGTATTTCAAACATTTTATTTTAAAGCAAATTTTTGTTAATTATTATTTATATCCATCTTTATAACTCGCTTATACTTGGTCCTACAAGAAAAATGCAAATAACTATTTTGTTGGAAATTTTATCAGCTTGAATTTTGAAAAAAAATAAAAATTGATAGGAGTAACTGTTTTCGAGATATAAGCAAAAAACCAATAAGAAAACTGTAACTGTTACTGAACAAAAATGTTATTCAGTTTTCAATGTTTGAGACGTAGACGAAAATGCAGCATTTAAAAACGACTCTGAAGATTTCAGTGACTTTTAAGTCACCTCCTTTTTCTTCTAATAAAGTATTGGACCCAATAAATTAAGTGTATTTTAAATCACAAGACATTTTTTGTTAAAGCACTTTTTTTTAAATATTGATTATTTTCAAACTTATATCTCGCTTATGGGTAGTCCTACATGAAAAATGCAAAAAACTATTTTGTAGAAAATTTTATCAGCTTTAATTTTAGTAAAATGATAAAAATTGATAGGAGTAACTGTTTTCGAGATATAAGCAAGAAACCAAAAAACTGTCACCTTAATTAAGCGTTTGCATACAAGCAAATTTAGTACTATTAGTATTATTATTATTAATGTTATTGTTATTAGTATGACGATTAAAGACGACTCTGAAACCTTTAGTGACTTTTATGTCTCCTCCTTTTTCCTCTACTAAAGTGTTAGACACAATTAATTTAGTTTAATTTCAGTATTTCAAACATTTTATTTTAAAGCAAATTTTTGTTAAATATTATTTATATCCATCTTTATAACTCGTTTATACTTGGTCCTGCAAGAAAAATGCAAATAACTATTTTGTAGGAAATTTTATCAGCTTTAATTTTAGTAAAAAGATAAAAATTGATAGGAGTAACTGTTTTCGAGATATAAGCAAGAAACCAAAAAACTGTTACCTTAATAAAACGCTTGCATATAAGCAAATTTAGTACTATTAGTATTATTATTATTAATGTTATTGTTATTAATATGACGACCAAAAACGACTCTGAAGACTTTGGTGACTTTTATGTTTTCTCCTTTTTCCTATACTAAAGTGTTAGACTCAATTAATTTAGTTTAATTTAGGTTTTTTAAACATTTTATTTTAAAGCAAATTTTTGTTAAAGATTATTTATATCCAACTCTATAACTCGCTTATGGTTGGTCTTACAAAAGAAATGCACATAACTATTTTGTAGGAAATTTTATCAGCTTTAATTTTGAAAGAAAGATAAAAATTGATAGGAGTAATTGTTTTCGAGATATAAGCAAAAAACCAAAGTGAAAACTGTTACAGTTACTAAACAAAAATGTAATTCAGTTTTCAATGTTTGAGACGAAGACAAAAATGCATCATTTAAAAACGACTCTGAAGACTTCAGTGACTTTTATGTCACCTCCTTTTTCTTCTAATAAAGTATTGGACCCAATAAATTAAGTGTATTTTAAATCACAAGACATTTTCTGTTAAAGCACTTTTTTTTAAATATTAATTATTTTCAAACTTATATCTCGCTTATGGTTAGTCCTACATAAAAAATGCAAATAACTATTTTGTAGGAAATTTTATCAGCTTTAATTTTAGTAAAAAGATAAAAATTGCTAGGAGTAACTGTTTTCGAAATATAAGCAAGAAACCAAAAAACTGTTACCTTAATTAAGCGCTTGCATATAAGCAAATTTAGTAATATTAGTATTATTATTATTAATGTTATTGTTATTAATATGACGACTAAAAACGACTCTCAAGACTTTGGTGACTTTTATGTCTTCTCCTTTTTCCTCTACTAAAGTGTTAGTCTTAATTAATTTAGTTTAATTTCGGTTTTTCAAACATTTTATTTTAAAGCAAATTTTTGTTAAAGATTATTTATATCCAACTCTATAACGCGCTTATGGTTGGTCCTACAAGAAAAATGCAAATAACTATTTTGTAGGAAATTTTATCAGCTTGAATTTTGAAAAAAAGATAAAAATTGATAGGAGTAACTGTTTTCGAGATATAAGCAAAAAACCAATAAGAAAACTGTAACTGTTACTGAACAAAAATGTAATTCAGTTTTCAATGTTTGAGACAAAGACGAAAATGCAGCATTTAAAATCGACTCTGAAGACTTCAGTGACTTTTAGGTCACCTCCTTTTTCTTCTAATAAAGTATTGGACCCATTAAATTAAGTGTATTTTAAATCACAAGACATTTTCTGTTAAAGTACTTTTTTTTTAAATATTAATTATTTTCAAATTTACATCTCGCTTATGGTTAGTCCTACATGAAAAATGCAAATTACTATTTTGTAGGAAATTTTATCAGCTTTAATTTTAGTAAAAAGATAAAAATTAATAGGAGTAACTGTTTTCGAGATATAAGCAAGAAACCAAAAAACTGTTACCTTAATTAAGCGCTTGCATATAAGCAAATTTAGTACTAAAAACAACTCTGAAGATTTTGGTGACTTTTATGTCTTCTTCTTTTTCCTCTACTAAAGTGATAGACCCAATTAATTGGGTTTAATATCGGTTTTTCAAACATTTTATTTTAAAGCAAATTTTTGTTAAAGATTATTTATATCCAACTCTATAACTTGCTTATGGTTGGTCCTACAAAAAAATGCAAATAACTATTTTGTAGGAAATTTTATCAGCTTTAATTTTGAAAAAGAGATAAAAATTGATAGAAGTAACTGTTTTCGAGATATAAGCAAGAAACCAAAAAACTGTTACCTTAATTAAGCGTTTGCATTTAAGCAAATTTAGTACTACTAGTATTATTATTATTAATGTTATTGTTATTAATATGACGACTAAAATACGGCTCTGAAACATTTAGTGACTTTTATGTCTTTTCCTTTTTCCTCTACTAAAGTGTTAGACACAATTAATTTAGTTTAATTCCGGTTTTTCAAGCATTTTATTTTAAAGCAAATTTTTGTTAAATATTATTTATATCCAACTCTATAACTCGTTTATGCTTGATCCTACAAGAAAAATGCAAATAACTATTTTGTAAGATATTTTATCAGCTTTAATTTTAGTAAAAAGATAAAAATTGATAGGAGTAACTGTTTTCGAAATATAAGCAAGAAACTGTTACCTTAATTAAGCGCTTGCATATAAGCAAATTTAGTAATATTAGTATTATTATTATTAATGTTATTGTTATTAATATGACGACTAAAAACGACTCTCAAGACTTTGGTGACTTTTATGTCTTCTCCTTTTTCCTCTACTAAAGTGTTGCTTAGAAAACTAAGCTTACTTTTATTACTATTATTATTATTTTTATTATTATTATTGTTATTATTATTATTATTATTATTATTGTTATTATTATTATTATTATTATTATTATTATAATTGTTATTATTAAAAACTGATTATAACTTTTGTATAGTATTGTTTTTATACCAGTTTTAAAATGAGTGATTAATTTTAGCCAATTTCTTGCCTAAAAACTATAAAATGGCTTAGATTGCCTAAAAACACAGATCACACATGATCTTTTGCACAGAAATGAGAAAACGCTCATATAACACACAATTAGCTTCATTTTTGCTTAGAAAACTAAGCTTAATGTTATTACTACTATTATTATTATTTTTATTATTATTATTATTATTACTATTATTTTTATTATTATTATTACTATTATTATTATTATTATTATTATTATTATTATTATTATTATTATTATTATTATTATTATTATTATTAATATTATTATTATTAAAAACCGATTATAACTTTTGTATAGTAAATGTTTTTATACTAGTTTTAAAATGAGTTATTAAAATAAATTGAATAAACTGATACTTTTTGACCCTATAAGAGTCCTATAAGAGTCCGAGATACGCCATTCTCGTCAAGTCTATAACGTAATTCGTTTTTTTGTGTCAGAATACGACGTTTTCTGTCTGTTTAATATAATTTTTTAATAATAATAATAATAACAATAATAATAATAATAATAATAATAATAATAATAATAATAATAATAATAATAGCAATAGTAACAAAAGTAATAATAATGTTAATACTTTTAATAAGGAAAAATGAAGCTTATTTTGTGTGTTACATGAGCGTTTTCTCATTTCTATGCAAAAGATCATGTGTGATCTGTGTTTTTAGGCAATCTAAGCCATTTTATAGTTTTTAGGCAAGAAATTGTCTAAAATAAATCACTCATTTTAAAACTGGTATAAAAACATTTACTATACAAAAGTTATAATCGGTTTTTAATAATAATAATAATAATAATATTAACAATAATAATAATAATAATAGTAATAATAATAATAATAATAATAATAATAATAATAATAATAATAATAATAATAATAATAATAATAATAATAATAATAGTAGTAAATAATAATAATAATAATACTTATAATAATGAATTTCTTTCTAAATTAAAGCTTAGTTTTTCTAAGCAAAAATGAAGCTTATTTTGTGTTATATGAGCGTTTTCTCATTTCTATGCAAGAAATCATCTGTGATCTGTGTTTTTAGGCAAGAAATTGTCTAAAATTAATAACTCATTTTAAAACTGGTGTAAAAACATTTACTATACAAAAGTTATAATCGGTTTTTAATAATAATAATATTAATAATAATAATAATAATAATAATAATAATAATAGTAATTATAATAAAAATAATAGTAATAATAATAATAATAAAAATAATAATAATAGTAGTAATAAAAGTAAGCTTAGTTTTCTAAGCAAAAATGAAGCTTATTTTGTGTTATATGAGCGTTTTCTCATTTCTATGCAAGAGATCATCTGTGATCTGTGTTTTTAGGCAAGAAATTGTCTAAAATTAATAACTCATTTTAAAACTGGTATAAAAACATTTACTATACAAAAGTTATAATCGGTTTTTAATAATAATAATATTAATAATAATAATAATAATAATAATAATAATAATAGTAATAATAATAAAAATAATAGTAATAATAATAATAATAAAAATAATAATAATAGTAGTAATAAAAGTAAGCTTAGTTTTCTAAGCAAAAATGAAGCTTATTTTGTGTTATATGAGCGTTTTCTCATTTCTATGCAAGAGATCATCTGTGATCTGTGTTTTTAGGCAAGAAATTGTCTAAAATTAATAACTCATTTTAAAACTGGTATAAAAACATTTACTATACAAAAGTTATAATCGGTTTTTAATAATAATAATATTAATAATAATAATAATAATAATAATAATAATAATAGTAATAATTGTAATAAAAATAATAGTAATAATAATAATAATAATAATAATAATAATATTAATAGTAGTAATAAAAGTAAGCTTAGTTTTCTAAGCAAAAATTAAGCTTATTTTGTGTTAGATGAGCGTTTTCTCATTTCTATGCAAAAGATCATGTGTGATCTGTGTTTTTAGGCAATCTAAGCCATTTTATAGTTTTTAATATTTAACAAAAATTTGCTTTAAAATAAAATGTTTGAAAAACTGAAATTAAACTAAATTAATTGTGTCTAACACTTTAGTAAAAGAAAAAGGAGGAGACATAAAAGTCACTAAAGTCTTAGAGTTGTCTTTAGTCGTCATATTAATAACAATAACATTTATAATAACAATACTAGTAGTACTAAATTTGCTTATAAGCAAGCGCTTAATTAAGGTAACAGTTTTTTTGTTATTTGCTTATATCTCGAAAACAGTTACTTCTATCAATTTTTAACTTTTCACCAAAATTAAAGGTGATAAAATTTCCTACAAAATAGTTAATTGCATTTTTCATGTAGAACTAACCATAAGCGAGATATAAGTTTGAAAATAATTAATAATTAAAAAAAAATGTGTTTTAACAGAAAATGTCTTGTGATTTAAAATACACTTAATTTATTGGGTCCAATACTTAATTAGAAGAAAAAGGAGGTGACAGAAAATGCTGCATTTTCGTCTTCGTCTCAAACATTGAAAACTGAATTACATTTTTGTTCAGTAACAGTTACAGTTTTCTTATTGATTTTTTGCTTATATCTCGAAAACAGTTACTCCTATCAAATTTTATCATTCTTCCAAAATTAAAGCTGATAAAATTTCCAACAAAATAGTTATTTGCATTTTTCTTGTAGGACCAAGCATAAACGAGTTATAGAGTTTGATATAAATAATATTTAACAAAAATTTGCTTTAAAATAAAATGCTTGAAAAACCGGAATTAAACTAAATTAATTGTGTCTAACACTTTAGTAGAGGAAAAAGGAGAAGACATAAAAGTCACTAAATGTTTCAGAGTCGTCTTTAGTCGCCATATTAATAACAATAACATTAATAATAATAATACTAATAGTACTAAATTTGCTTATATGCAAACGCTTAATTATGGTAACAGTTTTTTGGTTTCTTGCTTATATCTCGAAAACAGTTACTCCTATCAATTTTTATCTCTTTTTCAAAATTAAAGCTGATAAAATTTTCTACAAAATAGTTGTTTGCATTTTTTTGTAGGACCAACCATAAGCGAGTTGTAGAGTTGGATATAAATAATCTTTAACAAAAATTTTCTTTAAAATAAAATGTTTGAAAAACCGATATTAAACCAAATTAATTGGGTCTAACACTTTAGTAGAGGAAAAAGGAGAAGACAAAAGTCACCAAGGTCTTCAGAGTGGTTTTTAGTACTAAATTTGCTTATATGCAAGCGCTTAATTAAGGTTACAGTTTTTTGGTTTCTTGCTTATATCTCGAAAACAGTTACTCCTATCAATTTTTATCTTATTACTAAAATTAAAGCTGATAAAATTTCCTACAAAATAGTTATTTGCATTTTTCTTGTAGGACCAACCATAAGCGAGTTATAGAGTTGGATATAAATAATCTTTAACAAAAATTTGCTTTAAAATAAAATGTTTGAAAAACCGAAATTAAACTAAATTAATTGAGTCTAACACTTTAGTATAGGAAAAAGGAGAAGACATAAAAGTCACCAAAGTTTTGAGAGTCGTTTTTAGTCGTCATATTAATAACAATAACATTAATAATAATAATAGTAATAGTACTAAATTTGCTTATATGCAAGCGCTTTATTAAGGTAACAGTTTTTTGGTTTCTTGCTTATATCTCGAAAACAGTTACTCCTAGCAATTTTTATCTTTTTACTAAAATTAAAGCTGATAAAATTTCCTACAAAATAGTAATTTGCATTTTTTATGTTGGACTAACCATAAGCGAGATATAAGTTTGAAAATAATCAATATTTAAAAAAAAAGTGCTTTAACAAAAAATGTCTTGTGATTTAAAATACACTTAATTTATTGGGTCCAATACTTTATTAGAAGAAAAAGGAGGTGACTTAAAAGTCACTTCAGAGTCGTTTTTAAATGCTGCATTTTCGTCTACGTCTCAAACATTGAAAACTGAATTACATTTTTGTTCAGTAACTGTTACAGTTTTCACTTTGGTTTTTTGCTTATATCTCGAAAACAGTTACTTCTATAAATTTTTATCTTTTCATTAAAATTAAAGCTGATAAAATTTCCTACAAAATAGTTATTTGCATTTCTTTTGTAAGACCAACCATAAGCGAGTTATAGAGTTGGATATAAATAATCTTTAACAAAAATTTGCTTTAAAATAAAATGTTTGAAAAATCGAAATTAAACTAAATTAATTGGGTCTAACACTTTAGTAGAGGAAAAAGGAGTAGACGTAAAAGTCCCCAAAGTCTTCAGAGTCGTTTTTAATCGTCATATTAAAAACAATAACATTAATTATAATAATACTAATAGTACTAAATTTGCTTATATGCAAACGCTTAATTAAGGTAACAGTTTTTTGGTTTCTTGCGAATATCTCGAAAACAGTTACTCCTATCAATTTTTATCTTTTTACTAAAATTAAAGCTGATAAAATTTCCTACAAAATAGTTATTTGCATTTTTCATGTAGGACTAACCATAAGGGAGATATAAGTTTGAAAATAATTAATATTTAAAAAAAAAGTGCTTTAACAGAAAATGTCTTGTGATTTAAAATACACTTAATTTATTGGGTCCAATATTTTATTAGAAGAAAATGGAGGTGACATAAAAGTCACTGAAGTCTTCAGAGTCGTTTTTAAATGCTGCATTTTCGTCTTCGTCTCAAACATTGAAAACTGGATTACATTTTTGTTCAGTAACAGTCACAGTTTTCTTATTGGTTATTTGCTTATATCTCGAAAACAGTTACTCCTATCAAATTTTATCTTTCTTCCAAAATTAAAGCTGATAAAATTTCCAACAAAATAGTTATTTACATTTTTCTTGTAAGACCAAGCATAAACGAGTTATAGAGTTGGATATAAATAATATTTAACAAAAATTTGCTTTAAAATAAAATGCTGGAAAAACCGGAATTAAACTAAATTAATTGTGTCTAACACTTTAGTAGAGGAAAAAGGAGAAGACATAAAAGTCACTAAATGTTTCAGAGTCGTCTTTAGTCGTCATATTAATAACAATAACATTAATAATAATAATACTAATAGTACTAAATTTGCTTATATGCAAACGTTTAATTAAGGTAACAGTTTTTTGGTTTCTTGCTTATATCTCGAAAACAGTTACTCCTATCAATTTTTATCTTTTTTTCAAAATTAAAGCTGATAAAATTTCCTACAAACTAGTTATTTACATTTTTTTGTAGGACCAACCATAAGCGAGTTATAGAGTTGGATATAAATAATCTTTAACAAAAATTTGCTTAAAATAAAATGTTTGAAAAACCGATATTAAACTAAATTAATTGGGTCTAACACTTTAGTATAGGAAAAAGGAGAAGATATAAAAGTCACCAAAGTCTTCAGAGTTGTTTTTAATACTAAATTTGCTTATATGCAAGCGCTTAATTAAGATAACAGTTTTTTGGTTTCTTGCTTATATCTCGAAAACAGTTACTCCTATCAATTTTTATCTTTTTACTAAAATTAAAGCTGATAAAATTTCCTACAAAATAGTAATTTGCATTTTTTATGTAGGACTAACCATAAGCGAAAAATAAGTTTGATAATAATTAATATTTAAAAAAAAAGTGCTTTAACAGAAAATGTCTTGTGATTTAAAATACACTTAATTTAATGGGTCCAATACTTTATTAGAAGAAAAAGGAGGTGACATAAAAGTCACTGAAGTCTTCAGAGTCGATTTTAAATGCTGCATTTTCGTCTTCGTCTCAAAAATTGAAAACTGAATTACATTTTTGTTCAGTAGCAGTTACAGTTTTCTTATTGGTTTTTTGCTTATATCTCGAAAACAGTTACTTCTATCAATTTTTATCTTTTTTTTAGGATTAAAGCTGATAAAATTTCCTACAAAATAGCTACTTGCATTTTTCTTGTAGGACCAACCATAAGCGAGTTATAGAGTTGGATATAAATAATCTTTAACAAAAATTTGCTTTAAAATAAAATGTTTGAAAAACCGACATTAAACTAAATTAATTGTGTCTAACACTTTAGTAGAGGAAAAAGGAGAAGACATAAAAGTCACCAAAGTCTTCAGAGTTGTTTTTAGTACTAAATTTGCTTATATGCAAGCGCTTAATTAAGGTAACAGTTTTTTGGTTTCTTGCTTATATCTCGAAAACAGTTACTCCTATCAATTTTTATCTTTTTACTAAAATTTTTACTAAAATTAAAGTGACAGTAAATGCTGCATTTTCGTCTTCGTCTCAAACATTGAAAACTGTATTACATTTAAGACTTTAGTGACCTTTATGTCTCCTCCTTTTTCCTCTACTAAAGTGTTAGACACGATTAATTTTGTTTAATTTCAGTTTTTCAAACATTTTATTTTAAAGCAAATTTTTGTTAAATATTAAAAACTATAAAATGGCTTAGATTGCCTAAAAACACAGATCACACATGATCTTTCGCATAGAAATGAGAAAACGCTCATGTAACACACAAAATAAGCTCTATTTTTCCTTATTAAAAGTATTATTATTATTATTACTTTTGTTTCTATTACTATTATTATTATTATTATTATTATTGTTAATATTATTATTATTATTATTTATATTATTATTATTATTAACTTTTGTATAGTAAAAACACAGATCACAGATGATCTCTTGCATAGAAATGAGAAAACGCTCAAATAACACAAAATAAGCTTCATTTTTGCTTAGAAAACTAAGCTTACATTTATTACTATTATTATTATTTTTATTATTAATATTATTATTATTATTATTATTATTATTATTATTATTATTATTATTATTATTATTATTATTATTATTATTATTATTGTTATTATTATTGTTAATATTATTATTATTATTATTATTAAGAACCGATTATAACTTTTGTATAGTAAATGTTTTTATACCAGTTTTAAAATGAGTTATTAATTTTAGACAATTTCTTGCCTAAAAACACAGATCACAGATGATTTCTTGCATAGAAATGAGAAAACACTCATATAACACACAAAATAAGCTTCATTTTTGCTTAGAAAACTAAGCTTACTTTTATTACTATTATTATTATTTTTATTATTATTATTGTTAATATTATTATTATTATTATTATTATTATTATTATTATTATTATTATTATTATTATTATTATTATTATTATTATTATTATTATTATTATTATTATTATTATTATTATTATTATTATTATTATTATTATTAGTATTATTAAAAACCGATTATAACTTTTGTATAGTATTGTTTTTATACCAGTTTTAAAATGAGTGATTAATTTTAGCCAATTTCTTGCCTAAAAACTATAAAATGGCTTAGATTGCCTACAAACACAGATCACACATTATCTTTTGCATAGAAATGAGAAAACGCTCATATAACACAATATAAGCTTCATTTTTGTTTAGAAAACTAAGCTTACTTTTATTACTACTATTATTATTTTTATTATTATTATTTTTATTATTATTATTATTATTATTATTATTATTATTATTATTATTATTGGTATTATTAAAAACCGATTATAACTTTTGTATAGTAAATGTTTTTATACCAGTTTTAAAATGAGTTATTAATTTTAGACAATTTCTTGCCTAAAAACACAGATCACAGATGATTTCTTGCATAGAAATGAAAAAACATTCATATAACACACAAAATAAGCTTCATTTTTGCTTAGAAAACTAAGCTTACTTTTATTATTATTATTATTATTATTATTATTACTATTATTTTTATTATTATTATTACTAATATTATTATTATTATTATTATTATTATTATTATTATTATTATTATTATTAAAAACCGATTTTAACTTTTGTATAGTAAATGTTTTTATACCAGTTTTAAAATGAGTGATTTATTTTAGACAATTTCTTGCCTAAAAACTATAAAATTGCTTAGATTGCCTATAAACACAGATCACACATGATCTTTTGCATAGAAATGAGAAAACGCTCATGTAACACACAAAATAAGCTTCATTTTTCCTTATTAAAAGTATTATTATTATTATTACTATTATTATTATTATTATTATTATTATTATTATTATTATTATTATTATTATTATTATTAACTTTTGTGTAGTAAATGTTTTTATACCAGTTTTAAAATGAGTTAATAATTTTAGACAATTTCTTGCCTAAAAACACAGATCACAGATAATTTCTTGCATAGAAATGAGAAAACGCTCATATAACACACAAAATAAGCTTTATTTTTGCTTAGAAAACTAAGCTTACTTTTATTACTATTATTAATTTTATTATTATTATTATTATTATTATTATTATTATTATTATTATTATTATTATTATTATTATTATTATTATTATTATTATTATTATTAAAAAATTATATTAAACAGACAGAAAACGTCGTATTCTGACACAAAAAAACGAATTACGTTATAGACTTGACGAGAACGGCGTATCTCGGACTCTTATAGGACTCTTATAGGGTCAAAAAGTATCAGTTTGGATTAAAACAAATTATTTTTGTTGACTCTCAGTCTGAATTGTTCATCAGTTCAAACAAAAACGACTTGTTTTAGACGATCTTTTGCTTTGAACAAGAAAACTTACATCGAACAGACTAAAAACGTATTAATCTGGCATAAAAGAGCAATTTATGTCTCACTTTGGATAAAGGCAGCTAATCCTATTCGTTTCATTGCTTAAAATAGACAAAATTGTTTATAAATCTAACAAAAACGCTGTATTCTAGCACAAAATACTAATTACATTATAGTTTCGACGAGAATAGCTTATTTGGAATGATTCTATGCTTCCAAACGAGTAAATTTTTATTAAACATGCCAAACATCATGTTTTGTCCTATAAAGACATTTTATATTGCAGTTTGTATTAAAACAAAATATTTTCGTTGATTCATTGTTAGAAGCAGCAAACCTAGCATTAAAGAATCTGAAAACTTTGTATTCGGACACAAACCACCGAATTTTGTATCAGTTTAGACAAAAACGGTTGATTTTCGACAATATTTTGCTTTGAACAAGAAAACTTACGTCAAACGGACTAAAAACGTCTTATTTTAGCACAAAACAAAAGATCTGCGTTATAGTCTTAACGAGAGCTGTTAATTTCAAACGGTTCTATGCTTTGAAACGAGTAAACTTTCTCTGAACAAAGGAAAAACATCTTATTTCGCCTTTTAAAAACGATTCATGCCACAGTTAGGATAAAAACCAATTATTTTCGTTAATTCATTGTTACAAACAAGAAACCTTACATCAAAGTAACTGAAAACCCCTTATTCAGGCACAGAAATTCGAATTACGTTTCAGTCTGGACAAAAACTACTTACTTTAGACGATCCTTTGTTTTGAATACAAAAACTTACATTAAAAAGATTAAAAACGTCTTATTCTGGCTGAAAACTGCAAATTATATATTACTCTAGATAAAAGCAATTTATCCTGATTACTCCTTTACTTAGAATAGAGTAAACTTGTATAAAACTTAATGAAAACTTTAAATTTCGTCTCAAAGAAATAATTTACATTATAGTTTCGACCAGCACTGTTTATTTCAAACGATTTTATGATTCGAAACTAATGAACTTTTATGGGGCAGATGCAAAACCACATATTACCATATAAAGCGTTGTTTTAAAGCAAGTTATTACCTTTTGCAACAAGAAATTTCACGTCAAAAAAACTGAAAACTTCGTACCCATGCACAAATATCGAATTACGTATCAGTTTAGGCAAATACAGCTTATTTTAAACGATTCCTTGCTATAAACAAGAAAAATTTTATCAAACATATTGAAAACGTCTTATTCTCGAAAATAAGAGCAAATTATGTATCAGTTTTAACAAAAGCGGATTACACTGTTTGATTCTATGCTTAGAGTAGAGTAAACTACTATAAAACGTAATGAAAACTCTATATTCAAGCTCAAAAAACAAATTACGTTATAGTTTTGACAAAAAAAATTATTTCGGACGATTACATACTTCGAAGTAAGCAAACTTTACTTGAACAAGTGCAAAAGCTAATACTTTGCTTTAAAATAACGATTTATGTGGTAATATGGTATTTTGCATCTGTCCTATAAAAGTTTACTCGTTTCTGTGCCTGAATAAGGGGTTTTCAGTTACTTTGATGTAAGGTTTCTTGTTTGTAACAATGAATTAACGAAAATAATTGGTTTTTATCCTAACTGTGGCATGAATCGTTTGTAAAAGGCGAAATAAGATGTTTTTCCTCTGTTCAGTGAAAGTTTACTCGTTTCAAAGCATGGAACCGTTTGAAATTAACAGCTCTCGTTAAGACTATAACGCAAATCTTTTGTTTTGTGCTAAAATAAGACGTTTTTAGTCAGTTTGATATAAGTTTTCTTGTTCAAAGCAAAATATTGTCGAAAATCAACTGTTTTTGTCTAAACTGATACAAAATTCGGTGGTTTGTGTCCGAATACAAAGTTTTCAGATTCTTTAATGTTAGGTTTGCTGCTTCTAACAAAGAATCAACGAAAATATTTTGTTTTAATACAAACTGCAATATAAAATGTCTTTATAGGACAAAACATGATGTTTGGCATCTGTTTAATAAAAATTTACTCGTTTGGAAGCATAGAATCATTCCAAATAAGCTATTCTCGTCGAAACTATAATGTAATTAGTATTTTGTGCTAGAATACAGCGTTTTTGTTAGATTTATTAACAATTTTGTCTATTTTAAGCAATGAAACGAATAGGATTAGCTGCCTTTATCCAAAGTGATACATAAATTGCTCTTTTATGCCAGATTAATACGTTTTTAGTCTGTTCGATGTATGTTTTCTTGTTCAAAGCAAAAGATCGTCTAAAATAAGCCGTTTTTGTTTGAACTGATGAACAATTCAGACTGAGAGACAACAAAAATAATTTGTTTTAATCCAAACAGATACTTTTTCACCCTATAAGAGTCCTATAAGAGTCCGAGATACGCCGCTCTCGTCAAGTCTATAACGTAATTCGTTTTTTTGTGTCAGAATACGACGTTTTCTGTCTGTTTAATTTAATTTTTTAATAATAATAATAATAATAATAATAATAATAATAATAATAATAATAATAATAATAATAATAACAATAATAATAATAATAATAATAATAATAATAATAATAATAATAATAATAATAATAATAATAATAATAAAAATAATAATAGTAATAAAAGTAAGCTTAGTTTTCTAAGCAAAAATGAAGCTTATTTTGTGTGTTATATGAGCGTTTTCTAATTTCTATGCAAGAAATCATCTGTGATCAGCTTTTAGGCAAGAAATTGTCTAAAATTAATAACTCATTTTAAAACTGGTATAAAAACAGTTACTATACAAAAGTTAATAATAATAATAATAATAATAATAATAATAATAATAATAATAATAATAATAATAATAATAATAATAATAATAATAATAATAGTAATAGTAACCAATGTAATAATAATAATAATAATACTTTTAATAAATAAAAATGAAGCTTATTTTGTGTTATCTGAGCGTTTTCTCATTTCTATGCAAGAGATCATCTGTGATCTGTGTTTTTAGGCAAGAAATTGTCTAAAATTAATAACTCATTTTAAAACTGGTATAAAAACATTTACTATACAAAAGTTATAATCGGTTTTTAATAATAATAATAATAATAATAATAATAATAATAATAATAATAATAATAGTAATAATAATAATAAAAATAATAGTAATAATAATAAAAATAATAATAATAGTAGTAATAAAAGTAAGCTTAGTTTTCTAAGCAAAAATGAAGCTTATTTTGTGTTATATGAGCGTTTTCTCATTTCAATGCAAGAGATCATCTGTGATCTGTGTTTTTAATAATAATAATAATAATAATAATATTAACAATAATAATAATAATAATAATAATGATAATAATAATAATAATAATAATAATACTTTTAATAAGGAAAAATGGAGCTTATTTTGTGTTACATGAGCGTTTTCTCATTTCTATGCAAAAGATTATGTGTGATCTGTGTTTTTAGGGAATCTAAGCCATTTTATAGTTTTTAATATTTAACAAAAATTTGCTTTAAAATAAAATGTTTGAAAAACTGAAATTGAACTAAATTAATTGTGTCTAACACTTTAGTAGAGGAAAAAGGAGAAGACATAAAAGTCACTAAAGTCTTAGAGTTGTCTCTAGTCGTCATATTAATAACAATAACATTTATAATAACAATACTAGTAGTACTAAATTTGCTTATATGCAAGCGCTTAATTAAGATAACAGTTTTTTTGTTTTTTGCTTATATCTCGAAAACAGTTACTCATATCAATTTTTACCATTTCACCAAAACTAAAGGTGAAAAAATTTCCTACAAAATAGTTATTTGCATTTTTCATTTAGAATTAACCATAAGCGAGATATAAGTTTGAAAATAATTAATAATTAAAAATGAGTTTTAACAGAAAATGTCTTGTGATTTAAAATACACTTAATTTATTGGGTCCAATACTTAATTAGAGAAAAATGGAGGTCTCAAACATTGAAAACTGAATTACATTTTTGTTCAGTAACTGTCGTCGAAGACGAAAATGCAGCATTTACAAACGACTCTAAAAACTTCAGTGACTTATGTCTTCTCCTTTTTCCACTACTAAAGTGTTAGACACAATTAATTTAGTTTAATTTCAGTTTTTCAAACATTTTATTTTAAAGCAAATTTTTGTTAAATATTATTTATATCCAACTCTATAACTCGCTTATGGTTGGTCCTACAAGAAAAATGCAAATAACTATTTTGTAGGAAATTTTATCAGCTTTAATTTTGAATAAAAGATAAAAATTGATAGGAGTAACTGTTTTCGAGATATAAGCAAAAAACCAAAGTGAAAACTGTAAGTTACTGAACAAAAATGTGATTTAGTTTTAAACGAAGACGAAAATGCAGCATTTACTGTCACCTCTTTTTTCTTCTAATTAAGTATTGGATCCAATAAATTAAGTGTATTTTAAATCACAAAACATTTTCTGTTAAAGCACATTTTTTTTAATTATTAATTATTTTCAAACTTATATCTCGTTTATGGTTAGTTCTACATGAAAAATGCAAATAACTATTTTGTAGGAAATTTTATCAGCTTTAATTTTGGTGAAAAGGTAAAAATTGATAGGAGTAACTGTTTTCGAGATATAAGCAAAAAACCAAAAAACTGTTACCTTAATTAAGCGATTGCATATAAACAAATTTAGTACTACTAGTATTGTTATTATTAATGTTATTGTTATTAATGTGATAACTAAAGACAACTCTAAGACTTTATTGACTTTTATGTCTCCTCCTTTTTCCTCTACTAAAGTGTTAGACACAATTAATTTAGTTTAATTTCAGTTTTTCAAACATTTTATTTTAAAGCAAATTTTTGTTAAATATTTATATCTAACTCTATAACTCGCTTACGGTTGGTCCCACAAAAGAAATGCATTTAACTATTTTGTAGAAAATTTTATCAGCATTAATTTTGAAAGAAAGATAAAAATTGATAAGAGTAAATGTTTTCAAGATATAAGCAAAAAACCAAAGTGAAAACTTTTACAGTTACTGAACAAAAATGTAATTCAGTTTTCAATGTTTGAGACGAAGACGAAAATGCAGCATTTACAAACGACTCTAAAAACTTCAGTGACCTTTCTGTCACCTACTTTTTCTTCTACTAAAGTATTGGACCCAATAAATTAAGTGAATTTTAAATCACAAGACATTTTCCGTTAAAGCACATTTTTTTTTAATTATTAATTATTTTCAAACTTATATCTCGCTTATGGTTAGTCTGAAACTGACTCTGAAGACTTTGGTGACTTTTATGTCTTTTTCTTTTTCCTCCACTAAAGTGTTAGACCCAATTAATTTAGTTTAATTTCGGTTTTTCAAACATTTTATTTTAAAGCAAATTTTTGCTAAAGATTATTTATATCTAACTCTATAACTCGCTTAGTGTTGGTCCTACAAAAGAAATGCAATTAACTATTTTGTAGGAAATTTTATCAGCTTAAATTTTGAAAGAAAGATAAAAATTGATAGGAGCAACTGTTTTCGAGATATAAGCAAAAAACCAATATGAAAACTGTAACTGTTACTGAACAAAAATGTAATTCAGTTTTCAATGTTTGAGACGAAGACAAAAATGCAGCATTTAAAATCGACTCTGAAGACTTCAGTGACTTATATGTCACCTCTTTTTTCTTCTAATAAAGTATTGGACCCAATAAATTAAGTGTATTTTAAATCACAAGACATTTTCTGTTAAAGCACATTTTTTTTAAATATTAATTATTTTCAAACTTATATCTCGCTTATGTTTAGTCCTACATGAAAAATGCAAATAACTATTTTGTAGGAAATTTTATCAGCTTTAATTTGGTAAAAAGATAAAAATTGATAGGAGTAACTGTTTTCGAAATATAAGCAACAAACCAAAAAACTGTTACCTTAATTAAGCGCTTGCATTAAGAAATCTTCAGAGTCGTTTTTAAATGCTGCATTTTCGTCTTCGTCTCAAACATTGAAAACTGAATTACATTTTTGTTCAGGAACAGTTACAGTTTTCTTATTGGTTTTTTGCTTATATCTCGAAAACAGTTACTCCTATCAAATTATTTTATCTTTTTTCCAAAATTAAAGCTGATAAAATTTCCAACAAAATAGTTATTTACATTTTTTTTGTAGGACCAACCATAAGCGAGTTATAGAGTTGGATATAAATAATCTTTAACAAAAATTTGCTTTAAAATAAAATGTTTGAAAAACCGAAATTAAACTAAATTAATTGGGTCTAACACTTTAGTAGAGGAAAAAGGAGGCGACGTAAAAGTCACCAAAGTCTTCAGAGTCGTTTTTAATCGTCATATTAATAACAATAACATTAATAATAATAATACTAATAGTACTAAATTTTCTTATATGCAAACGCTTAATTAAGATAACAGTTTTTTGGTTTCTTGCTTATATCTCGAAAACAGTTACTCCTATCAATTTTTATCATTTTACTAAAATTAAAGCTGATAAAATTTCCTACAAAATAGTTATTTGCATTTTTCATGTAGGACTAACCATAAGCGAGATATAAGTTTGAAAATAATTAATATTTAAAAAAAAAGTGCTTTAACAGAAAATGTCTTGTGATTTAAAATACACTTAATTTATTGGGTCTAATACTTTATTAGAAGAAAAAGGAGGTGACATAAAAGTCACTGAAGTCTTCAGAGTCGATTTTAAATGCTGCATTTTCGTCTTTGTCTCAAACATTGAAAACTGAATTACATTTTTGTTCAGTAACAGTTACAGTTTTCTTATTGGTTTTTTGCTTATATCTTGAAAACAGTTACTCCTATCAAATTTTATCTTTTTTCCAAAATTAAAGCTGATAAAATTTCCAACAAAATAGTTATTTACATTTTTCTTGTAGGACCAAGTATAAACGAGTTATAGAGTTGGATATAAATAATATTTAACAAAAATTTGCTTTAAAATAAAATGCTTGAAAAACCGGAATTAAACTAAATTAATTGTGTCTTCCACTTTAGTAGAGGAAAAAGGAGAAGACATAAAAGTCACTAAATGTTTCAGAGTCGTCTTTAGTCGTCATATTAATAACAATAACATTAATAATAATAATACTAATAGTACTAAATTTGCTTATATGCAAGCGCTTAGTTAAGGTAACAGTTTTTTGGTTTCTTGCTTATATCTCGAAAACAGTTACTCCTATCAATTTTTATCTTTTTTTCGAAATTAAAGCTGATAAAATTTCCCACAAAATAGTTATTTGCATTTTTTTGTAGGACAAACCATAAGCGAGTTATAGAGTTGAATATAAATATTCTTTAACAAAAATTTGTTTTAAAATAAAATGTTTGAAAAACCGATATTACACTAAATTAATTGGGTCTAACACTTTAGTAGAGGAAAAAGGAGATGACATAAAAGTCACCAAAATCTTCAGAGTTGTTTTTAGTACTAAATTTGCTTATATGCAAGCGCTTAATTAAGGTAACAGTTTTTTGGTTTCTTGCTTATATCTCGAAAACAGTTACTCCTATCAATTTTTATCTTTTTACTAAAATTAAAGCTGATAAAATTTCCTACAAAATAGTTATTTGCATTTTTCATGTAGGACTAACCATAAGCGAAATATAAGTTTGAAAATAATTAATATTTAAAAAAAGTGCTTTAACAGAAAATGTCTTGTGATTTAAAATACACTTATTTTATTAGGTCTAATACTTTATTAGAAGAGAAAGGAGGTGACATATAAGTCACTGAAGTCTTCAGAGTCGATTTTAAATGCTGCATTTTCGTCTTCGTCTCAAACATTGAAAACTGAATTACATTTTTGTTCAGTAACAGTTACAGTTTTCATATTGGTTTTTTGCTTATATCTCGAAAACAGTTACTCCTATCAATTTTTATCTTTCTCTTAAAATTAAAGCTGATAAAATTTCCTACAAAATAGTTATTTGCATTTTTCTTGTAGGACCAACCATAAGCGAGTTATAGAGTTGGATATAAATAATATTTTACAAAAACTTGCTTTAAAATAAAATGTTTGAAAAACTAAAATTAAACTAAATTAATTGTGTCTAACACTTTAGTAGAGGAAAAAGGAGAAGACATAAAAGTCACTAAATGTTTGAGAGTCGTCTTTAGTCGTCATATTAATAACAATAACATTAATAATAATAATACTAATAGTACTAAATTTGCTTATATGCAAACGCTTAATTAAGGTAACAGTTTTTTGGTTTCTTGCTTATATCTCGAAAACAGTTACTCCTATCAATTTTTATCTTTTTTTCAGAATTAAAGCTGATAAAATTTCCTACAAAATAGTTATTTGAATTTTTCATGTAAGACTAACCATAAGCGAGATATAAGTTTAAAAATTATTAATATTTAAAAAAAAAGTGCTTTAACAGAAAATGCCTTGTGATTTAAAATACACTTAATTTATTGGGTCCAATACTTTATTAGAAGAAAAAGGAGGTGACATAAAAGTCGCTGAATTCTTCAGAGTCGATTTTAAATGCTGCATTTTCGTCTTCGTCTCAAACATTGAAAACTGAATTACATTTTTGTTCAGTAACAGTTACAGTTTTCATATTGGTTTTTTGCTTATATCTCGAAAACAGTTACTCCTATCAATTTTTATCTTTCTCTTAAAATTAAAGCTGATAAAATTTCCTACAAAATAGTTATTTGCATTTTTCTTGTAGGACCAACCATAAGCGAGTTATAGAGTTGGATATAAATAATATTTTACAAAAACTTGCTTTAAAATAAAATGTTTGAAAAACTAAAATTAAACTAAATTAATTGTGTCTAACACTTTAGTAGAGGAAAAAGGAGAAGACATAAAAGTCACTAAATGTTTGAGAGTCGTCTTTAGTCGTCATATTAATAACAATAACATTAATAATAATAATACTAATAGTACTAAATTTGCTTA
>NC_087397.1:18430000-18470000 GCF_031307605.1 Tribolium castaneum
TTTAAACGATTCCTTGCTATAAACAAAAAAAATATAATCAAACATATTGAAAACGTCTTATTCTCGAAAATAAGAGCAAATTATGTATCAGCTTTAACAAAAGCGGATTACTCTGTTTGATTCTATGCTTAGAGTAGAGTAAACAACTATAAAACGTAATGAAAACTCTATATTCAGGCTCAAAAGAACAAATTACGTTATAGTTTTGACAAAAAAAAATTCTTTCGGACGATTACATACTTCGAAGTAAGCAAACTTTAATTGAACAAGTGCAAAAGCTAATACTTTGCTTTAAAATAACGATTTATGTGGTAATATGGTATTTTGCATCTGTCCTATAAAAGTTTACTCGTTTCGCTCCATTGAATCATTCGAAATAAATTATTTTGACACAACAACGAAAATAATTTGTTTTTGTTTAAACTGTAACATGTCGTTTTTATAAAACGAACTAAGACGTTTGGCATCTGTTTAGTGAAAGTTTTCTCGTTTGGGGGCATAAAATCGTTTGAAATTAACAGTTCTGGTCAAAACTATAACGTAGATTATTTCTTTGAGACGAAATTTAAAGTTTTCATTAAGTTTTATACAAGTTTGCTCCATTCTAAGCAAAGGAGTAATTAGGATAAACTGCTTTTATTCAAAGTAATACATAATTTGCAGTTTTCAGCCAGAATAAGACGTTTTAATCTTTTTAATGTAAGTTTTTGTATTCAAAACAAAGGATCGTCTAAAGTAAGCAGTTTTTGTCCAGACTGAAACGTAATTCGAATTTCTGTGCCTGAATTAGGTTTTCAGTTACTTTGATGTAAGGTTTCTTGTTTGTAACAATGAATTAACGAAAATAATTGGTTTTCATCCTAACTGTGGCATGAATCGTTTTTAAAAGGCGAAATAAGATGTTTTTCCTCTGTTCAGTGAAAGTTTACTCGTTTCAAAGGATAGAACTGTTTGAAATTAACAGCTCTCGTTAAGACTATAACGCAGATCTTTTGTTTTGTGCTAAAATAAGACGTTTTTAGTAAGTTTGATATAAGTTTTCTTGTTCAAAGCAAAATATTGTCGAAAATCAACCGTTTTTGTCTAAACTGATACAAAATTCGGTGGTTTGTGTCCGAATACAAAGTTTTCAGATTCTTTAATGTTAGGTTTGCTGCTTCTAACAAAGAATCAACGAAAATATTTTGTTTTAATACAAACTGCAATATAAAATGTCTTTATAGGACAAAACATGATGTTTGGCATCTGTTTAATAAAAATTTACTCGTTTGGAAGCATAGAATCATTCCAAATAAGCTATTCTCGTCGAAACTATAATGTAATTAGTATTTTGTGCTAGAATACAGCGTTTTTGTTAGATTTATTAACAATTTTGTCTATTTTAAGCAATGAAACGAATAGGATTAGCTGCCTTTATCCAAAGTGATACATAAATTGCTCTTTTATGCCAGATTAATACGTTTTTAGTCTGTTCGATATAAGTTTTCTTGTTCAAAGCAAAAGATCGTCTAAAATAAGCCGTTTTTGTTTAAACTGATGAACAATTCAGACTGAGAGTCAACAAAAATAATTTGTTTTAATCCAAACTGATACTTTTTGACCCTATAAGAGTCCTATAAGAGTCCGAGATACGCCGTTCTCGTCAAGTCTATAACGTAATTCGTATTTTTGTGTCAGAATACGACGTTTTCTGCCTGTTTAATATAATTTTTTAATAATAATAATAATAATAATGACAATAATAATAATAATAATAATAATAATAATAATAATAATAATAATAATAATAATAATAATAGTAATAGTAACAAAAGTAATAATAATATTAATACTTTTATTAAGGAAAAATGAAGCTTATTTTGTGTGTTACATGAGCGTTATCTTATTTCTATGCAAAAGATCATGTGTGATCTGTGTTTTTAGGCAATCTAAGCCATTTTATAGTTTTTAAGCAAAAAATTGTCTAAAGTAAATCACTCATTTTAAAACTGGTATAAAAACATTTACTATACAAAAGTTATAATCGGTTTTTAATAATAATAATAATAATAATATAAACAATAATAATAATAATAATAATAATAATAGTAATAATAACAATAATAATAATAATAATAATAATAGTAGTAAATAATAATAATAATAATTCTTATAATAATGAATTTCTTTCTAAATTAAAGCTTAGTTTTTCTAAGCAAAAATGAAGCTTATTTTGTGTTATCTGAGCGTTTTCTCATTTCTATGCAAGAGATCACCTGTAATCTGTGTTTTTAGGCAAGAAATTGTCTAAAATTAATAACTCATTTTAAAATGGTATAAAAACATTTACTATACAAAAGTTATAATCGGTTTTAATAATAATAATAATAATAATAATAATAATAATAATAAAAATAATAATAATAATAATAAAAATAATAATAATAGTAGTAATAAAAGTAAGCTTAGTTTTCTAAGCAAAAATGAAGCTTATTTTGTGTTATATGAGCGTTTTCTCATTTCTATGCAAGAGATCATCTGTGATCTGTGTTTTTAGGCAAGAAATTGTCTAAAATTAATAACTCATTTTAAAAGTGGTATAAAAACATTTACTATACAAAAGTTATAATCGGTTTTTAATAATAATAATATTAATAATAATAATAATAATAATAATAATAATAATAATAGTAATAATAATAATAATAAAAATAATAATAATAGTAGTAATAAAAGTAAGCTTAGTTTTCTAAGCAAAAATGAAGCTTATTTTGTGTTATATGAGCGTTTTCTCATTTCTATGCAAGAGATCATCTGTGATCTGTGTTTTTAGGCAAGAAATTGTCTAAAATTAATAACTCATTTTAAAACTGGTATAAAAACATTTACTATACAAAAGTTATATTCGGTTTTTAATAATAATAATATTAATAATAATAATAATAATAATAATAATAATAATAATAATAATAATAATAATAACAATAATAATAATAATAATAATAATAATAATAATAATAGTAATAATAATAATAAAAATAATAGTAATAATAATAATAGTAGTAATAAAAGTAAGCTTAGTTTTCTAAGCAAAAATGAAGCTTATTTTGTTCTCATTTCAATGCAAAAGATCATGTGTGATCTGTGTTTTTAGGCAATCTAAGCCATTTTATAGTTTTTAAAACTTAACAAAAATTTGCTTTAAAATAAAATGTTTGAAAAACTGAAATTAAACTAAATTAATTGTGTCTAACACTTTAGTAAAGGAAAAAGGAGGAGACATAAAAGTCACTAAAGTCTTAGAGTTGTCTTTAGTCGTCATATTAATAACAATAACATTTATAATAACAATTCGAGTAGTACTAAATTTGCTTATATGCCAGCGCTTAATTAAGGTAACAGTTTTTTGTTTTTTGCTTATATCTCGAAAACAGTTACTTCTATCAACTTTTATCTCTTTTTTAAAATCAAAGCTGATAAAATTTCCTACAAAATAGTTATTTGCATTTTTTGGTAGGACCAACCATAAGCGAGTTATAGAGTTGGATATAAATAATCTTTAACAAAAATTTGCTTTAAAATAAAATGTTTGAAAAGCCGATATTAAACCAAATTAATTGGGTCTAACACTTTAGTAGAGGAAAAAGAAGAAGATATAAAAGTCACCAAAGTCTTCAGAGTTGTTTTTAGTACTAAATTTGCTTATATGCAAGCGCTTAATTAAGGTAACAGTTTTTTGGTTTCTTGCTTATATCTCGAAAACAGTTACTCCTATTAATTTTTATCTTTTTACTAAAATTAAAGCTGATAAAATTTCCTACAAAATAGTAATTTGCATTTTTCATGTAGGACTAACCATAAGCGAGATGTAAGTTTCAAAATAATTAATATTTAAAAAAAAGTGCTTTAACAGAAAATGTCTTGTGATTTAAAATACACTTAATTTAATGGGTCCAATACTTTATTAGAAGAAAAAGGAGGTGACCTAAAAGTCACTGAAGTCTTCAGAGTCGATTTTAAATGCTGCATTTTCGTCTTTGTCTCAAACATTGAAAACTGAATTACATTTTTGTTCAGTAACAGTTACAGTTTTCTTATTGGTTTTTTGCTTATATCTCGAAAACAGTTACTCCTATCAATTTTTATCTTTTTTTCAAAATTCAAGCTGATAAAATTTCCTACAAAATAGTTATTTGCATTTTTCTTGTAGGACCAACCATAAGCGCGTTATAGAGTTGGATATAAATAATCTTTAACAAAAATTTGCTTTAAAATAAAATGTTTGAAAAACCGAAACTAAACTAAATTAATTAAGACTAACACTTTAGTAGAGGAAAAAGGAGAAGACATAAAAGTCACCAAAGTCTTGAGAGTTGTTTTTAGTCGTCATATTAATAACAATAACATTAATAATAATAATACTAATATTACTAAATTTGCTTATATGCAAGCGCTTAATTAAGGTAACAGTTTCTTGCTTATATTTCGAAAACAGTTACTCCTATCAATTTTTATTTTTTTACTAAAATTAAAGCTGATAAAATTTCCTACAAAACAGTTATTTGCATTTTTCTTGTAGGACCAAGCATAAACGAGTTATAGAGTTGGATATAAATAATATTTAACAAAAATTTGCTTTAAAATAAAATGCTTGAAAAACCGGAATTAAACTAAATTAATTGTGTCTAACACTTTAGTAGAGGAAAAAGGAGAAGACATAAAAGTCACTAAATGCTTCAGAGTCGTCTTTAGTCGTCATATTAATAACAATAACATTAATAATAATAATACTAATAGTACTAAATTTGCTTAAATGCAAACGCTTAATTAAGGTGACAGTTTTTTGGTTTCTTGCTTATATCTCGAAAACAGTTACTCCTATTAATTTTTATCTTTATACTAAAATTAAAGCTGATAAAATTTCCTACAAAATAGTAATTTGCATTTTTTATGTGGGACTAACCATAAGCGAGATATAAGTTTGAAAATAATTAATATTTAAAAAAAAAGTGCTTTAACAGAAAATGTCTTGTGATTTAAAATACACTTAATTTATTGGGTCCAATACTTTATTAGAGGAAAAAGGAGGTGACATAGAAGTCACTGAAGTCTTCAGAGTCGTTTTTAAATAATGCATTTTCGTCTTCGTCTCAAACATTGAAAACTGAATTACATTTTTGTTTAGTAACTGTAACAGTTTTCACTTTGGTTTTTTGCTTATATCTCGAAAACAATTACTTCTATCAATTTTTATCTTTCTTTCAAAATTAAAGCTGATAAAATTTCCTACAAAATAGTTATGTGCATTTCTTTTGTCAGGCTAACCATAAGCGAGTTATAGAGTTGGATATAAATAATCTTTAACAAAAATTTGCTTTAAAATAAAATGTTTGAAAAACCTAAATTAAACTAAATTAATTGAGTCTAACACTTTAGTATAGGAAAAAGGAGAAAACATAAAAGGCACCAAAGTCTTCAGAGTCGTTTTTGGTCGTCATATTAATAACAATAACATTAATAATAATAATACTAATAGTACTAAATTTGCTTATATGCAAGCGCTTTATTAAGGTAACAGTTTTTTGGTTTCTTGCTTATATCTCGAAAACAGTTACTCCTATCAATTTTTATTTTTTTACTAAAATTAAAGCTGATAAAATTTCCTACAAAATAGTTATTTACATTTTTCTTGTAGGACCAAGCATAAACGAGTTATAGAGTTGGATATAAATAATATTTAACAAAAATTTGCTTTAAAATAAAATGCTTGAAAAACCGGAATTAAACTAAATTAATTGTGTCTAACACTTTAGTAGAGGAAAAAGGAGAAGACATAAAAGTCACTAAATGCTTCAGAGTCGTCTTTAGTCGTCATATTAATAACAATAACATTAATAATAATAATACTAATAGTACTAAATTTGCTTAAATGCAAACGCTTAATTAAGGTGACAGTTTTTTGGTTTCTTGCTTATATCTCTAGAACAGTTACTCTTATCAATTTTTATCTTTTTACTAGAATTAAAGCTGATAAAATTTCCTACAAAATAGTTTTTTGCATTTTTCATGTAGGACTAACCATAAGCGAGATATAAGTTTGAAAATAATCAATATTTAAAAAAAAGTGCTTTAACAAATAATGTCTTGTGATTTAAAATACACTTAATTTATTGGGTCCAATACTTTATTAGAAGAAAAAGGAAGTGACTTAAAAGTCACTGAAGTCTTCAGAGTGGTTTTTAAATGCTGCATTTTCGTCTACGTCTCAAACATTGAAAACTGAATTACATTTTTGTTCAGTAACGGTTACAGTTTTCAATTTGGTTTTTTGCTTATATCTCGAAAACAGTTACTCCTATCAATTTTTATCTTTTTTTTCAATATTCAAGCTGATAAAATTTCCTACAAAATAGTTATTTGCATTTTTCTTGTAGGACCAACCATAAGCGCGTTATAGAGTTGGATATAAATAATCTTTAACAAAAATTTGCTTTAAAATAAAATGTTTGAAAAACCGAAACTAAACTAAATTAATTAAGACTAACACTTTAGTAGAGGAAAAAGGAGAAGACATAAAAGTCACCAAAGTCTTGAGAGTCGTTTTTAGTCGTCATATTAATAACAATAACATTAATAATAATAATACTAATATTACTAAATTTGCTTATATGCAAGCGCTTAATTAAGGTAACAGTTTCTTGCTTATATCTTGAAAACAGTTACTTCTATCAATTTTTATTTTTTTACTAAAATTAAAGCTGATAAAATTTCCTACAAAATAGTTATTTGCATTTTTCTTGTAGGACCAAGTATAAGCGAGTTATAAAGATGGATATAAATAATATTTAACAAAAATTTGCTTTAAATTAAAATGTTTGAAAAACCTAAATTAAACTAAATTAATTGAGTCTAACACTTTAGTATAGGAAAAAGGAGAAAACATAAAAGTCACCAAAGTCTTCAGAGTCGTTTTTGGTCGTCATATTAATAACAATAACATTAATAATAATAAAACTAATAGTACTAAATTTGCATATATGCAAGCGCTTTATTAAGGTAACAGTTTTTTGGTTTCTTGCTTATATCTCGAAAACAGTTACTCCTATCAATTTTTATCTTTTTACTAAAATTAAAGCTGATAAAATTTCCTACAAAATAGTTATTTGCATTTTTCTTGTAGGACCAAGTATAAGCGAGTTATAAAGATGGATATAAATAATATTTAACAAAAATTTGCTTTAAAATAAAATGTTTGAAATACTGAAATTAAACTAAATTAACTGTGTCTAACACTTTAGTAGAGGAAAAAGGAGGACACATAAAAGTCACTAAAGGTTTCAGAGACGTCTTTAATCGTCATACTAATAACAATAACATTAATAATATTAATACTAATAGTACTAAATTTGCTTGTATGCCAACGCTTAATTAAGGTGACAATTTTTTTGGTTTCTTGCTTATATCTCGAAAACAGTTACTCCTATCAATTTTTATCTTTTTACTAAAATTAAAGCTGATAAAATTTCCTACAAAATAGTTTTTTGCATTTTTCATGTAAGACTAACCATAAGCGAGATATAAGTTTGAAAATAATCAATATTTAAAAAAAAAGTGCTTTAACAAAAAATGTCTTGTGATTTAAAATACACTTAATTTATTGGCTCCAATACTTTATTAGAAGAAAAAGGAGGTGACTTAAAAGTCACTGAAGTCTTCAGAGTCGTTTTTAAATGCTGCATTTTCGTCTACGTCTCAAACATTGAAAACTGAATTACATTTTTGTTCAGTAACAGTTACAGTTTTCTTATTGGTTTTTTGCTTATATCTCGAAAACAGTTACTCCTATCAATTTTTATCTTTTTTTCAAAATTCAAGCTGATAAAATTTCCTACAAAATAGTTTTTTGCATTTTTCTTGTAGGACCAACCATAAGCGAGTTATAGAGTTGGATATAAATAATCTTTAACAAAAATTTGCTTTAAAATAAAATGTTTGAAAAAGCGAAATTAAACTAAATTAATTAAGACTAACACTTTAGTAGAGGAAAAAGAAAAGACATAAAAGTCACCAAAGTCTTGAGAGTCGTTTTTAGTCGTCATATTAATAACAATAACATTAATAATAATAATACTAATATTACTAAATTTGCTTATATGCAAGCGCTTAATTAAGGTAACAGTTTCTGCTTATATCTCGAAAACAATTCCTTCTATCAATTTTTATTTTTTTACTAAAATTAAAGCTGATAAAATTTCCTACAAAATAGTTATTTGCATTTTTCATTTAGGGCTAACCATAAGCGAGATATAAGTTTGAAAATAATTAATATTTAAAAAAAAAGTGCTTTAACAGAAAATGTCTTGTAATTTAAAATACACTTAATTTATTGGGTCCAATACTTTATTAGAAGAAAAAGGAGGTGACATAAAAGTCACTGAAGTCTTCAGAGTCGTTTTTAAATGATGCAATTTCGTCTTCGTCTCAAACATTGAAAACTGAATTACATTTTTGTTCAGTAACTGTAACAGTTTTCACTTTGGTTTTTTGCTTATATCTCGAAAACAATTACTCCTATCAATTTTTATCTTTCTTTCAAAATTAAAGCTGATAAAATTTCCTACAAAATAGTTATTTGCATTTCTTTTGTAAGACCAACCATAAGCGAGTTATAGAGTTGGATATAAATAATCTTTAACAAAAATTTGCTTTAAAATAAAATGTTTGAAAAACCTAAATTAAACTAAATTAATTGAGTCTAACACTTTAGTATAGGAAAAATGAGAAGACATAAAAGTCACCAAAGTCTTCAAAGTCGTTTTTGGTCGTCACATTAATAACAATAACATTAATAATAATAATACAAATAGTACTAAATTTGCTTATATGCAAACGCTTAATTAAGGTAACAGTTTTTTGGTTTCTTGCTTATATCTCGATAACAGTTACTTCTATCAATTTTTATCTTTTAACTAAAATTAAAGCTGATAAAATTTCCTACAAAATAGTTATTTGCATTTTTCATGTAGAACTAACCATAAGCGAGATATAAGTTTGAAAATAATTAATATTTAAAAAAAAAGTGCTTTAACAGGAAATGTCTTGTGATTTAAAATACACTTAATTTTATGGGTCCAATACTTTATTAGAAGAAAAAGGAGGTGACATAAAAGTCAGCAAAGTCTTGAGAGTCGTTTTTAGTCGTCATATTAATAACAATAACATTAATAATAATAATACTAATAGTACTAAATTTGTTTATATGCAAGCGCTTAATTAAGGTAACAGTTTCTTGCTTATATTTCGAAAACAGTTACTCCTATCAATTTTTATCTTTTTACTAAAATTAAAGCTGATAAAATTTCCTACAAAATAGTTATTTGCATTTTTTATGTAGGACTAACCATAAGCGAGATATAAGTTTGAAAATAATTAATATTTAAAAAAAAAGTGCTTTAACAGAAAATGCCTTGTGATTTAAAATACACTTAATTTATTGGGTCCAATACTTAATTAGAAGAAAAAGGAGGTGACAGAAAATGCTGCATTTTCGTCTTCGTCTCAAACATTGAAAACTGAATTACATTTTTGTTCAGTAACAGTTACAGTTTTCTTATTGATTTTTTGCTTATATCTCGAAAACAGTTACTCCTATCAATTTTTATCTTTTTACTAAAATTAAAGCTGATAACATTTCCTACAAAATAGTTATTTGCATTTTTTATGTAGGACTAACCATAAGCGAGATATAAGTTTGAAAATAATTAATATTTAAAAAAAAAAGTGCTTTAACAGAAAATGTCTTGTGATTTAAAATACACTTACTTTATTGGGTCCAATACTTTATTAGAAGAAAAAGGAGGTGACTTAAAAGTCACTGAAGTCTTCAGAGTCGTTTTTAAATGCTGCATTTTCGTCTACGTCTCAAACATTGAAAACTGAATTACATTTTTGTTCAGTAACTGTTACAGTTTTCACTTTGGTTTTTTGCTTATATCTCGAAAACAGTTACTTCTATAAATTTTTATCTTTCCTTAAAAATTAAAGCTGATAAAATTTCCTACAAAATAGTTTTAGCATTTTTTTTGTAGGACCAACCATAAGCGAGTTATAGAGTTTGATATAAATAATCTTTAACAAAAATTTGCTTTAAAATAAAATGTTTAAAAAACCGAAATTAAACTAAATTAATTGGGTCTAACACTTTAGTAGAGGAAAAAGGAGAACACATAAAAGTCACTAAAGGTTTCAGAGTCGTCTTTAATCGTCATACTAATAACAATAACCTTAATAATAATAATACTAATAGTACTAAATTTGCTTGTATGCAAACGCTTAATTAAGGTGACAGTTTTTTGGTTTCTTGCTTATATCTCGAAAACAGTTGCTCTTATCAATTTTTATCTTTTTACTAAAATTAAAGCTGATAAAATTTCCTACAAAATAATTTTTTGCATTTTTCATGTAGGACTAACCATAAGCGAGATATAAGTTTGAAAATAATCAATATTTAAAAAAAAAGTGCTTTAACAAAAAATGTCTTGTGATTTAAAATACACTTAATTTATTGGGTCCAATACTTTATTAGAAGAAAAAGGAGGTGACTTAAAAGTCACTGAAGTCTTCAGAGTCGTTTTTAAATGCTGCATTTTCGTCTACGTCTCAAACATTGAAAACTGAATTACATTTTTGTTCAGTAACTGTTACAGTTTTCACTTTGGTTTTTTGCTTATATCTCGAAAACAGTTACTCCTATAAATTTTTATCTTTTCTTTAAAATTAAAGCTGATAAAATTTCCTACAAAATAGTTATTTGCATTTCTTTTGTAAGACCAACCATAAGCGAGTTATAGAGTTGGATATAAATAATCTTTAACAAGAATTTGCTTTAAAATAAAATGTTTGAAGAACCGAAATTAAACTAAATTAATTGGGTAACACTTTAGTAGAGGAAAAAGGAGTAGACGTAAAAGTCCCCAAAGTCTTCAGAGTCGTTTTTAATCGTCATATTAAAAACAATAACATTAATAATAATAATACTAATAGTACTAAATTTGCTTATATGCAAACGCTTAATTAAGGTAACAGTTTTTTGGTTTCTTGCTAATATCTCGAAAACAGTTACTCCTATCAATTTTTATCTTTTTACTAAAATTAAAGCTGATAAAATTTCCTACAAAATAGTTATTTGCATTTTTCATGTAGGACTAACCATAAGCGAGATATAAGTTTGAAAATAATTAATATTTAAAAAAAAAGTGCTTTAACAGAAAATGTCTTGTGATTTAAAATACACTTAATTTATTGGGTCCAATACTTTATTAGAAGAAAATGGAGGTGACATAAAAGTCACTGAAGTCTTCAGAGTCGTTTTTAAATGCTGCATTTTCGTCTTCGTCTCAAACATTGAAAACTGGATTACATTTTTGTTCAGTAACAGTCACAGTTTTCTTATTGGTTATTTGCTTATATCTCGAAAAAAGTTACTCCTATCAAATTTTATCTTTCTTTCAAAATTAAAGCTGATAAAATTTCCAACAAAATAGTTATTTACATTTTTCTTGTAGGACTAAGCATAAACGGGTTATAGAGTTGGAGTTAAATAATATTTAACAAAAATTTGCTTTAAAATAAAATGCTGGAAAAACCGGAATTAAACTAAATTAATTGTGTCTAACACTTTAGTAGAGGAAAAAGGAGAAGACATAAAATTCACTAAATGTTTCAGAGTCGTCTTTAGTCGTCATATTAATAACAATAACATTAATAATAATAATACTAATAGTACTAAATTTGCTTATATGCAAACGTTTAATTAAGGTAACAGTTTTTTGGTTTCTTGCTTATATCTCGAAAACAGTTACTCCTATCAATTTTTATCTTTTTTTCAAAATTAAAGCTGATAAAATTTCCTACAAACTAGTTATTTACATTTTTTTGTAAGACCAACCATAAGCGAGTTATAGAGTTGGATATAAATAATCTTTAACAAAAATTTGCTTAAAATAAAATGTTTGAAAAACCGATATTAAACTAAATTAATTGGGTCTAACACTTTAGTATAGGAAAAAGGAGAAGATATAAAAGTCACCAAAGTCTTCAGAGTTGTTTTTAATACTAAATTTGCTTATATGCAAGCGCTTAATTAAGGTAACAGTTTTTTGGTTTCTTGCTTATATCTCGAAAACAGTTACTCCTATCAATTTTTATCTTTTTACTAAAATTAAAGCTGATAAAATTTCCTACAAAATAGTAATTTGCATTTTTTATGTAGGACTAACCATAAGCGAAAAATAAGTTTGATAATAATTAATATTTAAAAAAAAAGTGCTTTAACAGAAAATGTCTTGTGATTTAAAATACACTTAATTTATTGGGTCCAATACTTTATTAGAAGAAAAAGGAGGTGACTTAAAAGTCACTGAAGTCTTCAGAGTCGTTTTTAAATGCTGCATTTTCGTCTACGTCTCAAACATTGAAAACTGAATTACATTTTTGTTCAGTAACTGTTACAGTTTTCACTTTGGTTTTTTGCTTATATCTCGAAAACAGTTACTCCTATAAATTTTTATCTTTTCTTTAAAATTAAAGCTGATAAAATTTCCTACAAAATAGTTATTTGCATCTCTTTTGTAATTTGCTTTAAAATAAAATGTTTGAAAAACCGATATTAAACTAAATTAATTGTGTCTAACACTTTAGTAGAGGAAAAAGGAGAAGACATAAAAGTCACCAAAGTCTTTAGAGTTGTTTTTAGTACTAAATTTGCTTATATGCAAGCGCTTAATTAAGGTAACAGTTTTTTGGTTTCTTGCTTATATCTCGAAAACAGTTACTCCTATCAATTTTTATTTTTTTACTAAAATTTTTACTAAAATTAAAGTGACAGTAAATGCTGCACTTTCGTCTTCGTCTCAAACATTGAAAACTGTATTACATTTAAGACTTTAGTGACTTTTATGTCTCCTCCTTTTTCCTCTACTAAAGTGTTAGACACGATTAATTTTGTTTAATTTCAGTTTTTCAAACATTTTATTTTAAAGCAAATTTTTGTTAAATATTAAAAACTATAAAATGGCTTAGATTGCCTAAAAACACAGATCACACATGATCTTTCGCATAGAAATGAGAAAACGCTCATGTAACACACAAAATAAGCTCTATTTTTCTTTATTAAAAGTATTATTATTATTATTACTTTTGTTTCTATTACTATTATTATTATTATTATTATTGTTAATATTATTATTATTATTATTTATATTATTATTATTATTAACTTTTGTATAGTAAAAACACAGATCACAGATGATCTCTTGCATAGAAATGAGAAAACGCTCATATAACACAAAATAAGCTTCATTTTTGCTTAGAAAACTAAGCTTACTTTTATTACTATTATTATTATTTTTATTATTAATATTATTATTATTATTATTATTATTATTATTATTATTATTATTATTATTATTATTATTATTATTATTATTATTATTGTTAATATTATTATTATTATTATTATTAAGAACCGATTATAACTTTTGTATAGTAAATGTTTTTATACCAGTTTTAAAATGAGTTATTAATTTTAGACAATTTCTTGCCTAAAAACACAGATCACAGATGATTTCTTGCATAGAAATGAGAAAACACTCATATAACACACAAAATAAGCTTCATTTTTGCTTAGAAAACAGCTTACTTTTATTACTATTATTATTATTTTTATTATTATTATTGTTATTATTATTATTATTATTATTAATATTATTATTATTATTATTATTATTATTATTATTAGTATTATTAAAAACCGATTATAACTTTTGTATAGTATTGTTTTTATACCAGTTTTAAAATGAGTGATTAATTTTAGCCAATTTCTTGCCTAAAAACTATAAAATGGCTTAGATTGCCTACAAACACAGATCACACATTATCTTTTGCATAGAAATGAGAAAACGCTCATATAACACAATATAAGCTTTATTTTTGTTTAGAAAACTAAGCTTACTTTTATTACTACTATTATTATTTTTATTATTATTATTTTTATTATTATTATTATTATTGTTATTATTATTATTATTATTATTATTATTATTATTATTATTATTATTATTATTATTATTATTATTATTATAATTGGTATTATTAAAAACCGATTATAACTTTTGTATAGTAAATGTTTTTATACCAGTTTTAAAATGAGTTATTAATTTTAGACAATTTCTTGCCTAAAAACACAGATCACAGATGATTTCTTGCATAGAAGTGAGAAAACATTCATATAACACACAAAATAAGCTTCATTTTTGCTTAGAAAACTAAGCTTACTTTTATTATTATTATTATTATTATTATTACTATTATTTTTATTATTATTATTACTAATATTATTATTATTATTATTATTATTATTATTATTATTATTAAAAAATTATATTAAACAGACAGAATACGTCGTATTCTGATACAAAAAAACGAATTACGTTATAGACTTGACGAGAACGGCGTATCTCGGACTCTTATAGGACTCTTATAGGGTCAAAAAGTATCAGTTTAGATTAAAACAAATTATTTTTGTTGACTCTCAGTCTGAATTGTTCATCAGTTCAAACAAAAACGACTTGTTTTAGACGATCTTTTGCTTTGAACAAGAAAACTTACATCGAACAGACTAAAAACGTATTAATCTGGCATAAAAGAGCAATTTATGTATCACTTTGGATAAAGGCAGCTAATCCTATTCGTTTCATTGCTTAAAATAGACAAAATTGTTTATAAATCTAACAAAAACGCTGTATTCTAGCACAAAATACTAATTACATTATAGTTTCGACGAGAACAGCTTATTTGGAATGATTCTATGCTTCCAAACGAGTAAATTTTTATTAAACATGCCAAACATCATGTTTTGTCCTATAAAGACATTTTATATTGCAGTTTGTATTAAAACAAAATATTTTCGTTGATTCTTTGTTAGAAGCAGCAAACCTAGCATTAAAGAATCTGAAAACTTTGTATTCGGACACAAACCACCGAATTTTGTATCAGTTTAGACAAAAACGGTTGATTTTCGACAATATTTTGCTTTGAACAAGAAAACTTATGTCAAACTGACTAAAAACGTCTTATTTTAGCACAAAACAAAAGATCTGCGTTATAGTCTTAACGAGAGCTGTTAATTTCAAACGGTTCTATGCTTTGAAACGAGTAAACTTTCTCTGAACAGAGGAAAAACATCTTATTTCGCCTTTTAAAAACGATTCATGCCACAGTTAGGATAAAAACCAATTATTTTCGTTAATTCATTGTTACAAACAAGAAACCTTACATCAAAGTAACTGAAAACCCCTTATTCAGGCACAGAAATTCGAATTACGTTTCAGTCTGGACAAAAACTACTTACTTTAGACGATCCTTTGTTTTGAATACAAAAACTTACATTAAAAAGATTAAAAACGTCTTATTCTGGCTGAAAACTGCAAATTATATATTACTCTAGATAAAAGCAATTTATCCTGATTACTCCTTTACTTAGAATAGAGTAAACTTGTATAAAACTTAATGAAAACTTTAAATTTCGTCTCAAAGAAATAATTTACGTTATAGTTTCGACCAGCACTGTTTATTTCAAACGATTTTATGATTCGAAACTAATGAACTTTTATGGGGCAGATGCAAAACCACATATTACCATATAAAGCGTTGTTTTAAAGCAAGTTATTACCTTTTGCAACAAGAAATTTCACGTCAAAGAAACTGAAAACTTCGTATCCATGCACAAATATCGAATTACGTATCAGTTTAGGCAAATACAGCTTATTTTAAACGATTCCTTGCTATAAACAAGAAAAATTTTATCAAACATATTGAAAACGTCTTATTCTCGAAAATAAGAGCAAATTATGTATCAGTTTTAACAAAAGCGGATTACACTGTTTGATTCTATGCTTAGAGTAGAGTAAACTACTATAAAACGTAATGAAAACTCTATATTCAAGCTCAAAAAACAAATTACGTTATAGTTTTGACAAAAAAAATTATTTCGGACGATTACATACTTCGAAGTAAGCAAACTTTACTTGAATAAGTGCAAAAGCTAATACTTTGCTTTAAAATAACGATTTATGTCGTAATATGGTATTTTGCATCTGTCCTATAAAAGTTTACTCGTTTCTGTGCCTGAATAAGGGGTTTTCAGTTACTTTGATGTAAGGTTTCTTGTTTGTAACAATGAATTAACGAAAATAATTGGTTTTTATCCTAACTGTGGCATGAATCGTTTGTAAAAGGCGAAATAAGATGTTTTTCCTCTGTTCAGTGAAAGTTTACTCGTTTCAAAGCATAGAACTGTTTGAAATTAACAGCTCTCGTTAAGACTATAACGCAAATCTTTTGTTTTGTGCTAAAATAAGACGTTTTTAGTCAGTTTGATATAAGTTTTCTTGTTCAAAGCAAAATATTGTCGAAAATCAACCGTTTTTGTCTAAACTGATACAAAATTTGGTGGTTTGTGTCCGAATACAAAGTTTTCAGATTCTTTAATGTTAGGTTTGCTGCTTCTAACAAAGAATCAACGAAAATATTTTGTTTTAATACAAACTGCAATATAAAATGTCTTTATAGGAGAAAACATGATGTTTGGCATCTGTTTAATAAAAATTTACTCGTTTGGAAGCATAGAATGTAATTAGTATTTTGTGCTAGAATACAGCGTTTTTGTTAGATTTATTAACAATTTTGTCTATTTTAAGCAATGAAACGAATAGGATTAGCTGCCTTTATCCAAAGTGATACATAAATTGCTCTTTTATGCCAGATTAATACGTTTTTAGTCTGTTCGATGTAAGTTTTCTTGTTCAAAGCAAAAGATCGTCTAAAATAAGCCGTTTTTGTTTGAACTGATGAACAATTCAGACTGAGAGACAACAAAAATAATTTGTTTTAATCCAAACAGATACTTTTTGACCCTATAAGGGTCCTATAAGAGTCCGAGATACGCCGCTCTCGTCAAGTCTATAACGTAATTCGTTTTTTTGTGTCAGAATACGACGTTTTCTGTCTGTTTAATATAATTTTTTAATAATAATAATAATAATAATAATAATAACAATAATAATAATAATAATAATAATAATAATAATAATAATAATAATAATAATAATAAAAATAACAATAGTAATAAAAGTAAGCTTAGTTTTCTAAGCAAAAATGAAGCTTATTTTGTGTGTTATATGAGCGTTTTCTAATTTCTATGCAAGAAATCATCTGTGATCTGCTTTTAGGCAAGAAATTGTCTAAAATTAATAACTCATTTTAAAACTGGTATAAAAACATTTATTATACAAAAGTTAATAATAATAATAATAATAATAATAAAAATAATAATAATAATAATAATAATAATAATAATAATAATAATAATAATAATAATAATAATAATAATAATAGTAATAGTAACCAATGTAATAATAATAATAATAATACTTTTAATAAATAAAAATGAAGCTTATTTTGTGTTATCTGAGCGTTTTCTCATTTCTATGCAAGAGATCATCTGTGATCTGTGTTTTTATGCAAGAAATTGTCTAAAATTAATAACTCATTTTAAAACTGGTATAAAAACATTTACTATACAAAAGTTATAATCGGTTTTTAATAATAATAATAATAATAATAATAATAATAATAATAATAATAATAATAATAATGATAATAATAATAATAATAATAAAAATAATAATAATAGTAGTAATAAAAGTAAGCTTAGTTTTCTAAGCAAAAATGAAGCTTATTAAGTCTTCAGAGTTGTTTTTAGTACTAAATTTGCTTATATGCAAGCGCTTAATTAAGGTAACAGTTTTTTGGTTTCTTGCTTATATCTCGAAAACAGTTACTCCCATCAATTTTTATCTTTTTACTAAAATTAAAGCTGAAAAAATTTCTTTCAAAATAGTTATTTGCATTTTTCATGTAGGACCAGCCAAAAGCGAGATATAAGTTTGAAAATAATTAATATTTAAAAAAAAGTGCTTTAACAGAAAATGTCTTGTGATTTAAAATACACTTAATTTATTGGGTCTAATACTTTATTAGAAGAAAAAGGAGGTGACATAAAAGTCACTAAAGTCTTCAGAGTCGTTTTTAAATGCTGCATTTTCGTCTTCGTCTCAAACATTGAAAACTGAATTACATTTTTGTTCAGTAACAGTTACAGGTTTCTTATTGGTTTTTTGCTTATATCTCGAAAACCGTTACTCCTATCAATTTTTATCTTTCTTTCAAAATTCAAGCTGATAAAATTTCCTACAAAATAGTTATTTGCATTTTTCTTGTAGGACTAACCATAAGCGAGTTATAGAGTTGGATATAAATAATATTTAACAAAAATTTGCTTTAAAATAAAATGTTTGAAAAACTGAAATTAATTCGTTTTTTTGTGTCAGAATACGACGTTTTCTGTCTGTTTAATATAAGTTTTTAATAATAATAATACTAATAACAATAATAATAATAATAATAATAATAATAAAAATAATAGTAATAATAATAATAATAGTAATAATAATAATAATAATAATAATAATAATAATAATAAAAATAATAATAGTAATAAAAGTAAGCTTAGTTTTCTAAGCAAAAATGAAGCTTATTTTGTGTGTTATATGAGCGTTTTCTCATTTCTATGCAAGAAATCATCTGTGATGTGTTTTTAGGCAAGAAATTGTCTAAAATTAATAACTCATTTTAAAACTGGTATAAAAACATTTACTATGCAAAAGTTAATAATAATAATAATAATAATAATAATAATAAAAATAATAATAATAGTAATAATATTAATAATAATAATAATAATAATAATAATAATAATAATAATAGTAATAAAGGTTAGCTTAGTTTTCTAAGCAAAAATGAAGCTTATTTTGTGTGTTATATGAGCGTTTTCTCATTTCTATGCAAGAGATCATCTGTGATGTGTTTTTAGGCAAGAAATTGAATAAAATTAATATCTCATTTTAAAACTGGTATAAAAACATTTACTATACAAAAGTTATAATCGGTTTTTAATAATAATAATAATAATAATAATAATAATAATAATAATAATAATAATAATAATAATAATAATAATAATAATAATAATAGTAATAATAATAATAAAAATAATAGTAATAATAATAATAATAATAAAAATAATAATAATAATAGTAGTAACAAAAATAAGCTTAGTTTTCTAAACAAAAATAAAGCTTATTTTGTGTTATATGAGCGTTTTCTCATTTCTATTCAAGAGATCATCTGTGATCTGTGTTTTTAGGCAAGAAATTGTCTAAAATTAATAACTCATTTTAAAGCTGGTATAAAAACATTTACTATACAAAAGTTATAATCGGTTTTTAATAATAATAATATTAATAATAATAATTACAATAATAACAATAATAGTAATAATAATAATAATAATAATAGTAATAATAATAATAATATTAAAATAATAATAATAGTAGTAATAAAAGTAAGCTTAGTTTTCTAAGCAAAAATATAAATAAAAAAATAAATAAAAAAAAATAAAAATAAAAATAAAAATAAAATATTTTGTGTTATATGAGCGTTTTCTCATTTCTATGCAAAAGATCATGTGTGATCTGTGTTTTTAAGCAATCTAAGCTATTTTATAGTTTTTAATATTTATCAAAAATTTGCTTTAAAATAAAATGTTTGAAAAACTAAAATTAAACTAAATTAATTGTGTCTAACACTTTAGTAGAGGAAAAAGGAGGAGACATAAAAGTCACTAAAGTCTTAAATGTAATTCAGTTTTCAATGTTTGAGACGAAGACGAAAATGCAGCATTTACAAACGACTCTAAAGGCTTCAGTGACCTTTCTGTCACCTCTTTTTTCTTCAAATAGATTATTGGACCCAATAAATTAAGTGTATTTTAAATCACAAGACATTTTCTTTTGAAGCACTTTTTTTTAAATTGTAATTATTTTCAAACTTATATCTCGCTTATGGTTAGTCCTACATGAAAAATGCAAATAACTATTTTGTAGGAAATTTTATCAGCCTTAATTTTAGTAAAAAGATAAAAATTGATAGGAGTAACTGTTTTCGAGATATAAGCAAGAAACCAAAAAACTGTTACCTTAATTAAGCGTTTGCATATAAGCAAATTTAGTACTATTAGTATTATTATTATCAATGTTATTGTTATTAATATGACGACTAAAGACGATTCTGAAGACTTTAGTGACTTTTATGTCTTCTCCTTTTTCCTCTACTAAAGTGTTAGACACAATTAATTTAGTTTAATTTCGGTTTTTCAAACATTTTATTTTAAAGCAAATTTTTGTTAAATATTATTTATATCCAACTCTATAACTTGCTTATGCTTGTTTCTACAAGAAAAATGTAAATAACTATTTTAGTGTTTTCGAGATATAAGCAAAAAACCAATAAGAAAACTATAACTGTTACTGAACAAAAATGTAATTCAGTTTTTAATGTTTGAGACGAAGACGAAAATGCAGCATTTACAAACGACTCTAAAAACTTCAGTGACCTTTCTGTCACCTCCTTTTTCTTCTAATAAAGTATTGGACCCAATAAATTAAGTGTATTTTAAATCACAAGACATTTTCTGTTAAAGCACTTTTTTTTTAAATATTAATTATTTTCAAACTTACATCTCGCTTATGGTTAGTCTGAAACTGACTCTGAAGACTTTGGTGACTTTTATGTCTTTTCCATTTTTCTCTACTAAAGTGTTGAACACAATTTAGTTTAATTTCAGTTTTTCAAATATTTTATTTTAAAGCAAATTTTTGTTAAATATTATTTAAATCCAACTCTATAACTCGCTTATGGTTGGTCCTACAAGAAAAATGCAAATAACGATTTTGTAGGAAATTTTATCAGCTTTAATTTTGAAAAAAAGATAAAAATTGATAGGAGTAACAGTTTTTGAGATATAAGCAAAAAACCAATAAGAAAACTGTAACTGTTACTGAACAAAAATGTAATTCAGTTTTCAATGTTTGAGACGAAAACGGAAATGCAGCATTTAAAATCGACTCTGAAGACTTCAGTGACTTTTATGTCACCTCCTTTTTCATCTAATAAAGTATTGGACCCAATAAATTAAGTGTATTTTAAATCACAAGACATTTTCTGTTAAAGCACTTTTTTTTTTAAATATTAATTATTTTCAAACTTATATCTCGCTTATGGTTAGTCCTACATGAAAAATGCAAATTACTATTTTGTAGGAAATTTTATCAGCTTTAATTTTAGTAAAATGATAAAAATTGATAGGAGTAACTGTTTTCAAGATATAAGCAAGAAACCAAAAAACTGTTACCTTAATTAAGCGCTTGCATATAAGCAAATTTAGTACTAAAAACAACTCTGAAGACTTTGGTGACTTTTATGTCTTCTCCTTTTTTCTCTACTAAAGTGTTAGACCCAATTAATTTAGTTTAATATCGGTTTTTCAAACATTTTATTTTAAAGCAAATTTTTGTTAAAGATTATTTATATCCAACTCACTAACTCGCTTATGGTTGGTCCTACAAAAAAATGCAAATAACTATTTTGTAGGAAATTTTATCAGCTTTAATTTTGAAACAAGATAAAAATTGATAGGGGTAACTGTTTTCGAGATATAAGCAAGAAACCAAAAAATTGTTACCTTAATTAAGCGTTTGCATATAAGCAAATTTAGTACTATTAGTATTATTATTATTAATGTTATTGTTATGAATATGACGACTAAAGACGACTCTGAAACATTTAGTGACTTTTATGTCTTCTCCTTTTTCCTCTTCTAATTTTTGTTAAATATTAAAAACTATAAAATGGCTTAGATTGCCTAAAAACACAGATCACACATGATCTTTTGCATAGTAATGAGAAAACGCTCATGTAACACACAAAATAAGCTCCATTTTTTCTTATTAAAAGTATTATTATTATTATTACTTTTGTTACTATTACTATTATTATTATTATTATTATTATTGTTAATATTATTATTATTATTTATATTATTATTATTATTATTAACTTTTGTATAGTAAATGTTTTTATACCAGTTTTAAAATGAGTTATTATTTTTAGACAATTTCTTGCCTAAAAACACAGATCACAGTTGATTTCTTGCATAGAAATGAGAAAACACTCATATAACACACAAAATAAGCTCCATTTTTGCTTAGAAAACTAAGCTTACTTTTATTACTATTATTATTATTTTTATAATTATTATTGTTATTATTATTATTATTATTATTATTATTGTTATTATTATTATTATTATTGTTATTATTAAAAACCGATTATAACTTTTGTATAGTATTGTTTTTATACCAGTTTTAAAATGAGTGATTAATTTTAGCCAATTTTTTGCCTAAAAACTATAAAATGGCTTAGATTGCCTAAAAACACAGATCACACATGATCTTTTGCATAGAAATGAGAAAACGCTCATATAACACAAAATAAGCTTCATTTTTGCTTAGAAAACTAAGCTTAATTTTATTACTACTATTATTATTATTTTTATTATTATTATTATTATTACTATTATTTTTATTATTATTACTATTATTATTATTAGTATTATTATTATTATTATTATTAATATTATTATTATTAATATTATTATTATTAAAAACCGATTATAACTTTTGTATAGTAAATGTTTTTATACCAGTTTTAAAATGAGTTATTAATTTTAGACAATTTCTTGCCTAAAAACACAGATCACAGATGATCTCTTGCATAGAAATGAGAAAACGCTCAAATTACCAAAATTAAAGCTGATAAAATTTCCTACAAAATAGTTATTTGCATTTTTCATGTAGGACTAACCATAAGCGAGATATAAGTTTGAAAATAGTTAATATTTAAAAAAAAAGTTCTTTAACAAAAAATGTCTTGTGATTAAAATACACTTAATTTAATGGGTCCAATACTTTATTAGAAGAAAAAGGAGGTGACATAAAAGTCACCAAAGTCTTGAGAGTCGTTTTTAGTCGTCATATTAATAACAATAACATTAATAATAATAATACTAATAGTACTAAATTTGCATATATGCAAGCGCTTAATTAAGGTTACAGTTTCTTGCTTATATCCCGAAAACAGTTACTCCTATCAATTTTTATCTTTTTTTCAAAATTAAAGCTGATAAAATTTCCTACAAAATAGTTATTTGCATTTTTCTTGTAGGACCACGTATAAGCGAGTTATAAAGATGGATATAAATAATATTTAACAAAAATTTGCTTTAAAATAAAATGTTTGAAATACTGAAATTAAACTAAATTAATTGTGTCTAACACTTTAGTAGAGGAAAAAGGAGAAGACATAAAAGTCACTAAAGGTTTCAGAGTCGTCTTTAATCGTCATACTAATAACAATAACATTAATAATAATAATACTAATAGTACTAAATTTGCTTATATGCAAGCGCTTTATTAAGGTAACAGTTTTTTGGTTTCTTGCTTATATCTCGAAAACAGTTACTCCTATCAATTTTTAACTTTTTACTAAAATTAAAGCTGACAAAATTTCCTACAAAATAGTTATTTGCATTTTTCTTGTAGGACCAAGTATAAGCGAGTTATAAAGATGGATATAAATAATATTTAACAAAAATTTGCTTTAAAATAAAATGTTTGAAATACTGAAATTAAACTAAATTAATTGTGTCTAACACTTTAGTGGAGGAAAAAGGAGGACACATAAAAGTCACTAAAGGTTTCAGAGACGTCTTTAATCGTCATACTAATAACAATAACATTAATAATAATAATACTAATAGTACTAAATTTGCTTGTATGCAAACGCTTAATTAAGGTGACAGTTTTTTGGTTTCTTGCTTATATCTCGAAAACAGTTACTCCTATCAATTTTTACCTTTTTACTAAAATTAAAGCTGATAAAATATCCTACAAAATAGTTTTTTGCATTTTTCATGTAGGACTAACCATAAGCAAGATATAAGTTTGAAAATAATCAATATTTAAAAAAAAGTGCTTTAACAAAAAATGTCTTGTGATTTAAAATACACTTCATTTATTATGTCCAATACTTTATTAGAAAAAAAAGGAGGTGACTTAAAAGTCACTGAAGTCTTCAGAGTCGTTTTTAAATGCTGCATTTTCGTCTACGTCTTAAACATTGAAAACTGAATTACATTTTTGTTCAGTAACAGTTACAGTTTTCTTATTGGTTTTTTGCTCATATCTCGAAAATAGTTACTCCTATCAATTTTTATCTTTTTTTCAAAATTATAACACAAAATAAGCTTCATTTTTGCTTAGAAAAACTAAGCTTTAATTTAGAAAGAAATTTATTATTATAAGTATTATTATTATTATTATTATTATTATTATTATTATTATTATTATTATTATTATTATTATTATTACTATTATTATTATTATTGTTAATATTATTATTATTATTATTATTAAAAACCGATTATAACTTTTGTATAGTAAATGTTTTTATACCAGTTTTAAAATGAGTGATTTATTTTAGACAATTTCTTGCCTAAAAACTATAAAATGGCTTAGATTGCCTAAAAACACAGATCACACATGATCTTTTGCCTAGAAATGAGAAAACGCTCATGTAACACAAAATAAGCTTCATTTTTCCTTATTAAAAGTATTAACATTATTATTACTTTTGTTACTATTACTATCATTATTATTATTATTATTATTATTATTATTATTATTATTATTGTTATTATTATTATTATTAAAAAATTATATTAAACAGACAGAAAACGTCGTATTCTGACACAAAAAAACGAATTACGTTATAGACTTGACGAGAACGGCGTATCTCGGACTCTTATAGGACTCTTATAGGGTCAAAAAGTATCAGTTTGGATTAAAACAAATTATTTTTGTTGACTCTCAATCTGAATTGTTTATCAGCTCAAACAAAAACGGCTAATTTTAGACGATCTTTTGCTTTAAACAAGAAAACTTACATCGAACAGACTAAAAACGTATTAATCTGGCATAAAAGAGCAATTTATGTATCACTTTGGATAAAGGCAGCTAATCCTATTCGTTTCATTGCTTAAAATGGACAAAATTGTCAATAAATCTAACAAAAACGCTGTATTCTAGCACCAAATACTAATTACATTATAGTTTCGACGAGAATAGCTTATTTGGAATGATTCTATGCTTCCAAACGAGTAAATTTTTATTAAACAGATGCCAAACATCATGTTTTGTCCTATAAATACATTTTATATTGCTGTTTGTATTAAAACAAAATATTTTCGTTGATTCTTTGTTCGAAGCAGCAAACCTAACATTAAAGAATTTGAAAACTTTGTATTCGGACACAAACCACCGAATTTTGTATCAGTTTAGACAAAATCGGTTGATTTTCGACAATATTTTGCTTTGAACAAGAAAACTTATATCAAACTGACTAAAAACGTCTTATTTTAGCACAAAACAAAAGATTTGCGTTATAGTCTTAACGAGAGCTGTTAATTTCAAACGGTTCTATGCTTTGAAACGAGTAAACTTTCACTGAACAGAGGAAAAACATCTTATTTCGCCTTTTAAAAACGATTCATGCCCCAGTTAGGATAAAAACCAATTATTTTCGTTAATTCATTGTTACAAACAAGAAACCTTACATCAAAGTAACTGAAAATCCCTTATTCAGGCACAGAAATTCGAATTACGTTTCAGTCTGGACAAAAACTTCTTACTTTAGACGATCCTTTGTTTTGAATACAAAAACTTACATTAAAAAGATTAAAAACGTCTTATTCTGGCTCAAAACTGCAAATTATGTGTTACTTTGGATAAAAGCAGTTTATCCTGATTACTCCTTTGCTTAGAATAGAGCAAACTTGTATAAAACTTAATGAAAACTTTAAATTTCGTCTCAAAGAAATAATCTACGTTATAGTTTTGACCAGAACTGTTAATTTCAAACGATTTTATGCACCCAAACGAGAAAACTTTCACTAAACAGATGCCAAACGTCTTAGTTCGTTTTATAAAAACGACATGTTACAGTTTAAACAAAAACAAATTATTTTCGTTGTTGTGTCAAAATAATTTATTTCGAATGATTCAATGGAGCGAAACGAGTAAACTTTTATAGGACAGATGCAAAATACCATATTACCACATAAATCGTTATTTTAAAGCAAAGTATTAGCTTTTGCACTTGTTCAATTAAAGTTTGCTTACTTCGAAGTATGTAATCGTCCGAAATAATTTTTTTTTGTCAAAACTATAACGTAATTTGTTCTTTTGAGCCTGAATATAGAGTTTTCATTACGTTTTATAGTAGTTTACTCTACTCTAAGCATAGAATCAAACAGAGTAATCCGCTTTTGTTAAAGCTGATACATAATTTGCTCTTATTTTCGAGAATAAGACGTTTTCAATATGTTTGATAAAATTTTTTTTGTTTATAGCAAGGAATCGTTTAAAATAATCTGTATTTGCCTAAACTGATACGTAATTCGATATTTGTGCATGGATACGAAGTTTTCAGTTTCTTTGACGTGAAATTTCTTGTTGCAAAAGGTAATAATTTGCTTTAAAACAACGCTTTATATGGTAATATGTGGTTTTGCATCTGCCCCATAAAAGTTCATTAGTTTCGAATCATAAAATCGTTTGAAATAAACAGTGCTGGTCAAAACTATAACGTAATTTATTTCTTTGAGACGAAATTTAAAGTTTTCATTAAGTTTTATACAAGTTTACTCTATTCTAAGTAAAGGAGTAATCAGGATAAATTGCTTTTATCTAGAGTAATATATAATTTGCAGTTTTCAGCCAGAATAAGACGTTTTTAATCTTTTTAATGTAAGTTTTTGTATTCAAAACAAAGGATCGTCTAAAGTAAGCAGTTTTTGTCCAGACTGAAACGTAATTCGAATTTCTGTGCCTGAATAAGGGGTTTTCAGTTTCTTTGATGTAAGGTTTCTTGTTTGTAACAATGAATTAACGAAAATAATTGGTTTTTATCCAAACTGTGGCATGAATCGTTTTTAAAAGGCGAAATAAGATGTTTTTCCTCTGTTCAGTGAAAGTTTACTCGTTTCAAAGCATAGAACCGTTTGAAATTAACAGCTCTCGTTAAGACTATAAAGCAAATCTTTTGTTTTGTGCTAAAATAAGACGTTTTTAGTCAGTTTGATATAAGTTTTCTTGTTCAAAGCAAAATATTGTCGAAAATCAACCGTTTTTGTCTAAACTGATACAAAATTCGGTGGTTTGTGTCCGAATACAAAGTTTTCAGATTCTTAAATGTTAGGTTTGCTGCTTCTAACAAAGGATCAACGAAAATATTTTGTTTTAATACAAACTGCAATATAAAATGTTTTTATAGGACAAAACATGATGTTTGGCATCTGTTTAATAAAAATTTACTCGTTTGGAAGCATAGAACCATTCCAAATAAGCTATTCTCGTCGAAACTATAATGTAATTAGTATTTGGTGCTAGAATACAGCGTTTTTGTTAAATTTATCAACAATTTTGTCTATTTTAAGCAATGAAACGAATATGATTAGATGCCTTTATCCAAAGTGATACATAAATTGCTCTTTTATGCCAGATTAATACGTTTTTAGTCAGTTCGATGTAAGTTTTCTTGTTCAAAGCAAAAGATCGTCTAAAATAAGCCGTTTTTGTTTAAACTGATGAACAATTCAGACTGAGAGTCAACAAAAATAATTTGTTTTAATCCAAACTGATACTTTTTGACCCTATAAGAGTCCTATAAGAATCCGAGATACGCCGTTCTCGTCAAGTCTATAACGTAATTCGTTTTTTTGTGTCAGAATACGACGTTTTCTATCTGTTTAATATAAGTTTTTAATAATAATAATAACAATAATAAAAATAATAGTAATAATAATAATAATAATAATAATAATAATAATAATAATAATAATAATAATAGTAATAATAATAATAATAATAATAATAATATTAATAATAATAGAAATAATAATAGTAATAAAAGTAAGCTTAGTTTTCTAAGCAAAAATGAAGCTTATTTTGTGTGTTATATGAGCGTTTTCTCATTTCTATGCAAGAGATCATCTGTAATGTGTTTTTAGGCAAGAAATTGAATAAAATTAATAACTCATTTTAAAACTGGTATAAAAACATTTATTATACAAAAGTTATAATCGGTTTTTAATAATAATAATATTAATAAAAATAATAATAATAGTAATAATAATAATAAAAATAATAGTAATAATAATAATAATAAAAATAATAATAATAGTAGTAATAAAAGTAAGCTTAGTTTTCTAAGCAAAAATATAGCTTATTTTGTGTTATATGAGCGTTTTCTCATTTCTATTCAAGAGATCATCTGTGATCTGTGTTTTTAGGCAAGAAATTGTCTAAAATTAATAACTCATTTTAAAACTGGTATAAAAACATTTACTATACAAAAGTTATAATTGGTTTTTAATAATAATAATATTAATAATAATAATAATAATAATAATAGTAATAATAACAGTAATAGTAATAATTATAATAATAATAATAATAATAATAATAATAACAATAATAATGTTAATAATAATAATAACAATAATAACAATAGTAATTATTTTCAAACTTATATCTCGCTTATGGTTAGTCCTACATGAAAAATGCAAATAAATATTTTTTAATTTATTGGGTCCAATACTTTATTAGAAGAAAAAGAAGATGACATAAAAGTAACTGAAGTCTTCAGAGTCGTTTTTAAATGCTGCATTTTCGTCTTCGTTTATTATTATTATTATTATTATTATTATTATTATTATTATTATTATTATTATTATTATTAAAAACCGATTATAACTTTTGTATAGTATTGTTTTTATACCAGTTTTAAAATGAGTGATTAATTTTAGCCAATTTCTTGCCTAAAAACTATAAAATGGCTTAGATTGCCTAAAAACACAGATCACACATGATCTTTTGCATAGAAATGAGAAAACGCTCATGTAACACACAAAATAAACTTTATTTTTCCTTATTAAAAGTATTATTATTAATATTACTTTTATTACTATTAAAGCAAATTTTTGTTAAAGATTATTTATATCCAACTCAATAACTCGCTTATGGTTGGTCTTACAAAAGAAATGCAAATAACTCTTTTGTAGGAAATTTTATCAGCTTTAATTTTGAAAAAAAAATAAAAATTGATAAAAGTAACTGTTTTCGAGATATAAGCAAAAACCAAAGTGAAAATTGTTACAGTTACTGAACACAAATGTAATTCAGTTTTCAATGTTTGAGACGAAGACGAAAATGCAGCATTTTAAAACGACTCTGAAGACTTCAGCGACTTTTATGTCACCTCCTTTTTTTTTTAATAAAGTATTGGACCCAATAAATTAAGTGTATTTTAAACCACAAGGCATTTTCTGTTAAAGCACTTTTTTAAAATATTAATTATTTTCAAACTTATATTTCGCTTATGGTTAGTCCTACATGAAAAATGCAAATAACTATTTTGTAGGAAATTTTATCAGTTTTAATTTTAGTAAAAAGATAAAAATTGACAGGAGTAACTGTTTTCGAGATATAAGCAAGAAACCAAAAAACTGTTAACTTAATTAAGCGCTTGCATATAAGCAAATTTAGTACTATTAGTATTATTATTAATGTTATTGTTATTAATATGACGACTAAAGACGACTTTGAAACCTTTAGAGACTTTTATGTCTTCTACTTTTTCCTCCACTAAAGTGTTAGACACAATTAATTTAGTTTAAATTCAGTTTTTCAAACATTTTATTTTAAAGCAAATTTTTGTTAGATATTATTTATATCCATCTCTATAACTCGCTTATGCTTGGTCCTACAAGAAAAATGCAAATATCTACTTTGTTGGAAATTTTATCAGCTTTAATTTTGAAAGAAAGATAAAATTTGATAGGTGTAACTGTTTTCGAGATTTAAGCAAAAAACCAAGAAGAAAACTGTAACTGTTACTGAACAAAAATGTAATTCAGTTTTCAATGTTTGAGACGATGACAAAAATGCAGCATTTAAAAACGACTCTGAAGACTTCAGTGACTTTTATGTCACCTCCTTTTTCTTCTAATAAAGTATTGGACCCAATAAATTAAGTGTATTTTAAATCACAAGGCATTTTCTGTTAAAGCACATTTGTTTTAAATATTAATTATTTTCAAACTTATATCTCGCTTATGGTTAGTCCTACATGAAAAATGCAAATAACTAATTTGTAGGAAATTTTATCAGCTTTAATTTTAGTAAAAAGATAAAAATTGATAGGAGTAACTGTTTTCGAGATATAAACAAGAAACTAAAAAACTGTTACCTTAATTAAGCGCTTGCATATAAGCAAATTTAGTACTATTAGTATTATTATTATTGATGTTATTGTTATTAATATGACGACTAAAAACGACTCGGAAGACTTTGGTGACTTTTATGTCTTCCCCTTTTTCCTATACAAATGTGTTAGACTCAATTAATTTAGTTTAATTTCGGTTTTTCAAACATTTTATTTTAGCAAATTTTTGTTAAAGATTATTTATATCCAACTCTATAACTCGCTTATGGTTGGTCTTACAAAAGAAATGCAAATAACTCTTTTGTAGGAAATTTTATCAGCTTTAATTTTGAAAAAAAAATAAAAATTGATAAAAGTAACTGTTTTCGAGATATAAGCAAAAACCAAAGTGAAAATTGTTACAGTTACTGAACACAAATGTAATTCAGTTTTCAATGTTTGAGACGAAGACGAAAATGCAGCATTTTAAAACGACTCTGAAGACTTCAGCGACTTTTATGTCACCTCCTTTTTTTTTTAATAAAGTATTGGACCCAATAAATTAAGTGTATTTTAAACCACAAGGCATTTTCTGTTAAAGCACTTTTTTAAAATATTAATTATTTTCAAACTTATATTTCGCTTATGGTTAGTCCTACATGAAAAATGCAAATAACTATTTTGTAGGAAATTTTATCAGTTTTAATTTTAGTAAAAAGATAAAAATTGACAGGAGTAACTGTTTTCGAGATATAAGCAAGAAACCAAAAAACTGTTAACTTAATTAAGCGCTTGCATATAAGCAAATTTAGTACTATTAGTATTATTATTAATGTTATTGTTATTAATATGACGACTAAAGACGACTTTGAAACCTTTAGAGACTTTTATGTCTTCTCCTTTTTCCTCCACTAAAGTGTTAGACACAATTAATTTAGTTTAATTTCAGTTTTTCAAACATTTTATTTTAAAGCAAATTTTTGTTAGATATTATTTATATCCATCTCTATAACTCGCTTATGCTTGGTCCTACAAGAAAAATGCAAATATCTACTTTGTTGGAAATTTTATCAGCTTTAATTTTGAAAGAAAGATAAAATTTGATAGGTGTAACTGTTTTCGAGATTTAAGCAAAAAACCAAGAAGAAAACTGTAACTGTTACTGAACAAAAATGTAATTCAGTTTTCAATGTTTGAGACGATGACAAAAATGCAGCATTTAAAAACGACTCTGAAGACTTCAGTGACTTTTATGTCACCTCCTTTTTCTTCTAATAAAGTATTGGACCCAATAAATTAAGTGTATTTTAAATCACAAGGCATTTTCTGTTAAAGCACATTTGTTTTAAATATTAATTATTTTCAAACTTATATCTCGCTTATGGTTAGTCCTACATGAAAAATGCAAATAACTAATTTGTAGGAAATTTTATCAGCTTTAATTTTAGTAAAAAGATAAAAATTGATAGGAGTAACTGTTTTCGAGATATAAACAAGAAACTAAAAAACTGTTACCTTAATTAAGCGCTTGCATATAAGCAAATTTAGTACTATTAGTATTATTATTATTGATGTTATTGTTATTAATATGACGACTAAAAACGACTCGGAAGACTTTGGTGACTTTTATGTCTTCCCCTTTTTCCTATACAAATGTGTTAGACTCAATTAATTTAGTTTAATTTCGGTTTTTCAAACATTTTATTTTAGCAAATTTTTGTTAAAGATTATTTATATCCAACTCTATAACTCGCTTATGGTTGGTCTTACAAAAGAAATGCAATTAACTATTTTGTAGGAAATTTTATCAGCTTTAATTTTGAAAGAAAGATAAAAATTGATAGGAGTAATTGTTTTCGAGATATAAGCTAAAAACCAAAGTGAAAACTGTAACAGTTACTGAACAAAAATGTTATACAGTTTTCAATGTTTGAGACGAAGACGAAAATGCAGCATTTAAAAACGACTCTGAAGACTTCAGCGACTTTTATGTCACCTCCTTTTTCTTCTAATAAAGTATTTGACCCAATAAATTAAGTGTATTTTAAATCACAAGACATTTTCTGTTAAAGCACTTTTTTTTTAAATATTAATAATTTTTAAACTTATATCTCGCTTATGGTTAGTCTTACATGAAAAATGCAAATAACTATTTTGTAGGAAATTTTATCAGCTTTAATTTTAGTCAAAAGATAATTTTGATATAAGTAACTGTTTTCGAGATATAAGCAAGAAACCAAAAAACTGTTACCTTAATTAAGCGTTTGCATGTAAGCAAATTTGGTACTATTAGTATTATTATTATTAATGTTATTGTTATTAATATGACGATTAAAGACAACTCTGAAACCTTTAGTGACTTTTATGTCTTCTCCTTTTTCCTCTACTAAAGTGTTAGACACAATTAATTTAGTTTAATTTTAGTTTTTCAAACATTTTATTTTAAAACAAGTTTTTGTTAAATATTATTTATATCCAACTCTATAACTCGCTTATGGTTGGTCCTACAAGAAAAATGCAAATAACTATTTTGTAGGAAATTTTATCAGCTTTAATTTTGAAAGAAAGATAAAAATTGATAGGAGTAACTGTTTTCGAGATATAAGCAAAAAACCAATAAGAAAACTGTAACTGTTACTGAACAAAAATGTAATTCAATTTTCAATGTTTGAGACGAAGACGAAAATGCAGCATTTAAAATCGACTCTGAAGACTTCAGTGACTTATATGTCACCTCCTTTTTCTTCTAATAAAGTATTGGACCTAATAAATTAAGTGTATTTTAAATCACAAAACATTTTCTGTTAAAGCACTTTTTTTTAAAAATTAATTATTTTCAAACTTATATCTCGCTTATGGTTAGTCCTACATGAAAAATGCAAATAACTATTTTGTAGGAAATTTTATCAGCTTTAATTTTAGTAAAAAGATAAAAATTGATAGAAGTAACTGTTTTCGAGATATAAGCAAGAAACTGTTACCTTAATTAAGCGCTTGCATATAAGAAAATTTAGTACTATTAGTATTATTATTATTAATGTTATTGTTATTAATATGACGACTAAAGACGACTCTGAAACCATTAGTGACTTTTATGTCTTCTCCTTTTTCCTCTACTAAAGTGTTAGACACAATTAATTTAGTTTAATTTTAGTTTTTCAAACATTTTATTTTAAAGCAAGTTTTTGTTAAATATTATTTATATCCAACTCTATAACTCGCTTATGGTTGGTCCTACAAGAAAAATGCAAATAACTATTTTGTAAGAAATTTTATCAGCTTTAATCTTGAAAGAAAGATAAAAATTGATAGGAGTAACTGTTTTCGAGATATAAGCAAGAAACCAATAAGAAAACTGTAACTGTTACTGAACAAAAATGTAATTCAGTTTTCAATGTTTGAGACGAAGACAAAAATGCAGCATTTAAAAACGACTCTGAAGACTTCAGTGATTTTATGTCACCTCCTTTTTCTTCTAATAAAGTATTGGACCCAATAAATTAAGTGTATTTTAAATCACAAGACATTTTCTGTTAAAGCACTTTTTTTAAATATTAATTATTTTCAAACTTATATTTCGCTTATGGTTAGTCCTACATGAAAAATGCAAATAACTATTTTGTAGGAAATTTTATCAGCTTTAATTTTAGTAAAAAGATAAAAATTGATAGGAGTAACTGTTTTCGAGATATAAGCAAGAATCCAAAAAACTGTTACCTTAATTAAGCGCTTGCATATAAGCGAATTTAGTACTAAAAACAACTCTGAAGATTTTGGTGACTTTTATGTCATCTCCTTTTTCCTCTACTAAAGTGTTAGACCCAATTAATTTAGTGTAATATCGGTTTTTCAAACATTTTATTTTAAAACAAATTTTTGTTAAAGAATATTTATATTCAACTCTATAACTCGCTTATGGTTTGTCCTACAAAAAAATGCAAATAACAATTTTGTGGGAAATTTTATCAGCTTTAATTTCGAAAAAAAGATAAAAATTGATAGGAGTAACTGTTTTCGAGATATAAGCAAGAAACCAAAAAACTGTTACCTTAATTAAGCGTTTGCATATAAGCAAATTTAGTACTATTAGTATTATTATTATTAATGTTATTGTTATTAATATGACGACTAAAGACGACTCTGAAACATTTAGTGACTTTTATGTCTTCTCCTTTTTCCTCTACTAAAGTGGAAGACACAATTAATTTAGTTTAATTCCGGTTTTTCAAGCATTTTATTTTAAAGCAAATTTTTGTTAAATATTATTTATATCCAACTCTATAACACGCTTATGGTTGGTCCTACAAGAAAAATGAAAATAACTATTTTGTAGGAAATTTTATCAGCTTTAATTTTGAAAGAAAGATAAAAATTGATAGGAGTAACTGTTTTCGAGATATAAGCAAAAAACCAATAAGAAAACTGAAACTGTTACTGAACAAAAATGTAACTCAGTTTTCAATGTTTGAGACGAAGACGAAAATGCAGCATTTAAAATCGACTCTGAAGATTTCAGTGACTTATATGTCACCTCTTTTTTCTTCTAATAAAGTATTGGACCTTATAAATTAAATGTACTTTAAATCACAAAACATTTTCTGTTAAAGCACTTTTTTTTAAAATATTAATTATTTTCAAACTTATATCTCGCTTATGGTTAGTCTTACATAAAAAATGCAAATAACTATTTTGTAGGAAATTTTATCAGCTTTAATTTTAGTAAAAAGATAAAAATTGATAGGAGTAACTGTTTTCGAGATATAAGCAAGAAACCAAAAAACTGTTACCTTAATTAAGCGCTTGCATATAAGCGAATTTAGTACTAAAAACAACTCTGAAGACTTTGGTGACTTTTATGTCATCTCCTTTTTCCTATACTAAAGTGTTAGACCCAATTAATTTAGTGTAATATCGGTTTTTCAAACATTTTATTTTAAAACAAATTTTTGTTAAAGAATATTTATATTCAACTCTATAACTCGCTTATGGTTTGTCCTTCAAAAAAATGCAAATAACAATTTTGTGGGAAATTTTATCAGCTTTAATTTCGAAAAAACGATAAAAATTGATAGGAGTAACTGTTTTCGAGATATAAGCAAGAAACCAGAAAACTGTTACCTTAATTAAGCGTTTGCATATAAGCAAATTTAGTACTATTAGTATTATTATTATTAATGTTATTGTTATTAATATGACGACTAAAGACGACTCTGAAACATTTAGTGACTTTTATGTCTTCTCCTTTTTCCTCTACTAAAGTGGAAGACACAATTAATTTAGTTTAATTCCGGTTTTTCAAGCATTTTATTTTAAAGCAAATTTTTGTTAAATATTATTTATATCCATCTTTATAACTCGCTTATACTTGGTCCTACAAGAAAAATGCAAATAACTATTTTGTAGGAAATTTTATCAGCTTTAATTTTAGTAAAAAAATTAAAATTGATAGAAGGAACTGTTTTCGAGATATAAGCAAGAAACTGTTACCTTAATTAAGCGCTTGCATATAAGCAAATTTAGTAATAATAGTATTATTATTATTAATGTTATTGTTATTAATATGACGACTAAAAACGACTCTCAAGACTTTGGTGACTTTTATGTCTTCTCCTTTTTCCTCTACTAAAGTGTTAGTCTTAATTAATTTAGTTTAATTTCGGTTTTTCAAACATTTTATTTTAAAGCAAATTTTTGTTAAAGATTATTTATATCCAACTCTATAACTCGCTTATGGTTGGTCCTACAAGAAAAATGCAAATAACTATTTTGTAGGAAATTTTATCGGCTTGAATTTTGAAAAAAAGATAAAAATTGATAGGAGTAACTATTTTCGAGATATGAGCAAAAAACCAATAAGAAAACTGTAACTGTTACTGAACAAAAATGTAATTCAGTTTTCAATGTTTGAGACGTAGACGAAAATGCAGCATTTAAAAACGACTCTGAAGACTTCAGTGACTTTTAAGTCACCTCCTTTTTTTTCTAATAAAGTATTGGACATAATAAATTAAGTGTATTTTAAATCACAAGACATTTTTTGTTAAAGCACTTTTTTTTAAATATTGATTATTTTCAAACTTATATCTTGCTTATGGTTAGTCCTACATGAAAAATGCAAAAAACTATTTTGTAGGATATTTTATCAGCTTTAATTTTAGTAAAAAGGTAAAAATTGATAGGAGTAACTGTTTTCGAGATATAAGCAAGAAACCAAAAAACTGTCACCTTAATTAAGCGTTTGCATACAAGCAAATTTAGTACTATTAGTATTATTATTATTAATGTTATTGTTATTAGTATGACGATTAAAGACGTCTCTGAAACCTTTAGTGACTTTTATGTGTCCTCCTTTTTCCTCCACTAAAGTGTTAGACACAATTAATTTAGTTTAATTTCAGTATTTCAAACATTTTATTTTAAAGCAAATTTTTGTTAAATATTATTTATATCCATCTTTATAACTCGCTTATACTTGGTCCTACAAGAAAAATGCAAATAACTATTTTGTAGGAAATTTTGTCAGCTTTAATTTTAGTAAAAAGTTAAAAATTGATAGGAGTAACTGTTTTCGAGATATAAGCAAGAAACCAAAAAACTGTTACCTTAATAAAGCGCTTGCATATAAGCAAATTTAGTACTATTAGTATTATTATTATTAATGTTATTGTTATTAGTATGACGATTAAAGACAACTCTGAAACCTTTAGTGACTTTTATGTCTTCTCCTTTTTCCTCTACTAAAGTGTTAGACACAATTAATTTAGTTTAATTTCAGTATTTCAAACATTTTATTTTAAAGCAAATTTTTGTTAAATATTATTTATATCCATCTTTATAACTCGCTTATACGTGGTCCTACAAGAAAAATGCAAATAACTATTTTGTAGGAAATTTTATCAGCTTTAATTTTGAAAAAAAGATAAAAATTGATAGGAGTAACTGTTTTCGGGATATAAGCAAGAAACTGTAACCTTAATTAAGCGCTTGCATATATGCAAATTTAGTACTATTAGTATTATTATTATTAATGTTATTGTTATTAATATGACGACTAAAAACGACTCTCAAGACTTTGGTGACTTTTATGTCACCTCCTTTTTCTTCTAATAAAGTATTGGACCCATTAAATTAAGTGTATTTTAATCACAAGACATTTTTTGTTAAAGAACTTTTTTTTTAAATATTAACTATTTTCAAACTTATATCTCGCTTATGGTTAGTCCTACATGAAAAATGCAAATAACTATTTTGTAGGAAATTTTATCAGCTTTAATTTTGGTAATTTGAGCGTTTTCTCATTTCTATGCAAGAGATCATCTGTGATCTGTGTTTTTAGGCAAGAAATTGTCTAAAATTAATAACTCATTTTAAAACTGGTATAAAAACATTTACTATACAAAAGTTATAATCGGTTTTTAATAATAATAATATTAATAATAATAATATTAATAATAATAATAATAATAATAATAATAATAATAATAATAATAATAGTAATAATAATAAAAATAATAGTAATAATAATAATAATAATAAAAATAATAATAATAGTAGTAATAAAATTAAGCTTAGTTTTCTAAGCAAAAATAAAGCTTATTTTGTGTTATATGAGCGTTTTCTCATTTCTATGCAAAAGATCATGTGTGATCTGTGTTTTTAGGCAATCTAAGCCATTTTATAGTTTTTAGGCAAGAAATTGGCTAAAATTAATCACTCATTTTAAAACTGGTATAAAAACAATACTATACAAAAGTTATAATCGGTTTTTAATAATAACAATAATAATAATAATAATAACAATAATAATAATAATAATAATAATAATAATAACAATAATAATTATAAAAATAATAATAATAGTAATAAAAGTAAGCTTAGTTTTCTAAGCAAAAATGGAGCTTATTTTGTGTGTTATATGAGTGTTTTCTCATTTCTATGCAAGAAATCAACTGTGATCTGTGTTTTTAGGCAAGAAATTGTCTAAAAATAATAACTCATTTTAAAACTGGTATAAAAACATTTACTATACAAAAGTTAATAATAATAATAATAATATAAATAATAATAATAATATTAACAATAATAATAATAATAATAATAATAGTAATAGTAACAAAAGTAATAATAATAATAATACTTTTAATAAGAAAAAATGGAGCTTATTTTGTGTGTTACATGAGCGTTTTCTCATTACTATGCAAAAGATCATGTGTGATCTGTGTTTTTAGGCAATCTAAGCCATTTTATAGTTTTTAATATTTAACAAAAATTAGAAGAGGAAAAAGGAGAAGACATAAAAGTCACTAAATGTTTCAGAGTCGTCTTTAGTCGTCATATTCATAACAATAACATTAATAATAATAATACTAATAGTACTAAATTTGCTTATATGCAAACGCTTAATTAAGGTAACAATTTTTTGGTTTCTTGCTTATATCTCGAAAACAGTTACCCCTATCAATTTTTATCTTGTTTCAAAATTAAAGCTGATAAAATTTCCTACAAAATAGTTATTTGCATTTTTTTGTAGGACCAACCATAAGCGAGTTAGTGAGTTGGATATAAATAATCTTTAACAAAAATTTGCTTTAAAATAAAATGTTTGAAAAACCGATATTAAACTAAATTAATTGGGTCTAACACTTTAGTAGAGAAAAAAGGAGAAGACATAAAAGTCACCAAAGTCTTCAGAGTTGTTTTTAGTACTAAATTTGCTTATATGCAAGCGCTTAATTAAGGTAACAGTTTTTTGGTTTCTTGCTTATATCTTGAAAACAGTTACTCCTATCAATTTTTATCATTTTACTAAAATTAAAGCTGATAAAATTTCCTACAAAATAGTAAATTGCATTTTTCATGTAGGACTAACCATAAGCGAGATATAAGTTTGAAAATAATTAATATTTAAAAAAAAAAGTGCTTTAACAGAAAATGTCTTGTGATTTAAAATACACTTAATTTATTGGGTCCAATACTTTATTAGATGAAGAAGGAGGTGACATAAAAGTCACTGAAGTCTTCAGAGTCGATTTTAAATGCTGCATTTCCGTTTTCGTCTCAAACATTGAAAACTGAATTACATTTTTGTTCAGTAACAGTTACAGTTTTCTTATTGGTTTTTTGCTTATATCTCAAAAACTGTTACTCCTATCAATTTTTATCTTTTTTTCAAAATTAAAACTGATAAAATTTCCTACAAAATCGTTATTTGCATTTTTCTTGTAGGACCAACCATAAGCGAGTTATAGAGTTGGATTTAAATAATATTTAACAAAAATTTGCTTTAAAATAAAATATTTGAAAAACTGAAATTAAACTAAATTGTGTTCAACACTTTAGTAGAGAAAAATGGAAAAGACATAAAAGTCACCAAAGTCTTCAGAGTCAGTTTCAGACTAACCATAAGCGAGATGTAAGTTTGAAAATAATTAATATTTAAAAAAAAAGTGCTTTAACAGAAAATGTCTTGTGATTTAAAATACACTTAATTTATTGGGTCCAATACTTTATTAGAAGAAAAAGGAGGTGACAGAAAGGTCACTGAAGTTTTTAGAGTCGTTTGTAAATGCTGCATTTTCGTCTTCGTCTCAAACATTAAAAACTGAATTACATTTTTGTTCAGTAACAGTTATAGTTTTCTTATTGGTTTTTTGCTTATATCTCGAAAACACTAAAATAGTTA
>NC_087397.1:18472500-18480000 GCF_031307605.1 Tribolium castaneum
TTTTGTAAGAAATTTTTTCAGCTTTAATTTTAGTAAAAAGATAAAAATTGATGGGAGTAACTGTTTTCGAGATATAAGCAAGAAACCAAAAAACTGTTACCTTAATTAAGCGCTTGCATATAAGCAAATTTAGTACTAAAAACAACTCTGAAGACTTAATAAGCTTCATTTTTGCTTAGAAAACTAAGCTTACTTTTATTACTACTATTATTATTATTTTTATTATTATTATTATTATTACTATTATTTTTATTATTATTATTACTATTATTATTATTATTATTATTATTATTATTATTATTATTATTATTATTAAAAACCGATTATAACTTTTGTATAGTAAATGTTTTTATACCAGTTTTAAAATGAGTTATTAATTTTAGACAATTTCTTGCATAAAAACACAGATCACAGATGATCTCTTGCATAGAAATGAGAAAACGCTCAGATAACACAAAATAAGCTTCATTTTTATTTATTAAAAGTATTATTATTATTATTATTACATTGGTTACTATTACTATTATTATTATTATTATTATTATTATTATTATTATTATTATTATTTTTATTATTATTATTATTATTTTTATTATTATTATTATTATTATTATTAACTTTTGTATAATAAATGTTTTTATACCAGTTTTAAAATGAGTTATTAATTTTAGACAATTTCTTGCCTAAAAGCAGATCACAGATGATTTCTTGCATAGAAATTAGAAAACGCTCATATAACACACAAAATAAGCTTCATTTTTGCTTAGAAAACTAAGCTTACTTTTATTACTATTATTATTTTTATTATTATTATTATTATTAATATTATTATTATTATTATTATTATTGTTATTATTATTATTATTATTATTATTATTATTAAAAACTTATATTAAACAGATAGAAAACGTCGTATTCTGACACAAAAAACGAATTACGTTATAGACTTGACGAGAACGGCGTATCTCGGACTCTTATAGGACTCTTATAGGGTCAAAAAGTATCAGTTTGGATTAAAACAAATTATTTTTGTTGACTCTCAGTCTGAATTGTTCATCAGTTCAAACAAAAACGGCTTATTTTAGACGATCTTTTGCTTTGAACAAGAAAACTTACATCGAACAGACTAAAAACGTATTAATCTGGCATAAAAGAGCAATTTATGTATCACTTTGGATAAAGGCAGCTAATCCTATTCGTTTCATTGCTTAAAATAGACAAAATTGTTGATAAATCTAACAAAAAGCCTGTATTCTAGCACCAAATACTAATTACATTATAGTTTCGACGAGAATAGCTTATTTGGAATGGTTCTATGCTTCCAAACGAGTAAATTTTTATTAAACAGATGCCAAACATCATGTTTTGTCCTATAAAGACATTTTATATTGCAGTTTGTATTAAAACAAAATATTTTCGTTGATTCTTTGTTAGAAGCAGCAAACCTAACATTAAAGAATCTGAAAACTTTGTATTCGGACACAAACCACCGAATTTTGTATCAGTTTAGACAAAAACGGTTGATTTTCGACAATATTTTGCTTTGAACAAGAAAACTTATATCAAACTGACTAAAAACGTCTTATTTTAGCACAAAACAAAAGATTTGCTTTATAGTCTTAACGAGAGCTGTTAATTTCAAACGGTTCTATGCTTTGAAACGAGTAAACTTTCACTGAACAGAGGAAAAACATCTTATTTCGCCTTTTAAATACGATTCATGCCACAGTTTGGATAAAAACCAATTATTTTCGTTAATTCATTGTTACAAACAAGAAACCTTACATCAAAGAAACTGAAAACCCCTTATTCAGGCACAGAAATTCGAATTACGTTTCAGTCTGGACAAAAACTGCTTACTTTAGACGATCCTTTGTTTTGAATACAAAAACTTACATTAAAAAGATTAAAAACGTTTTATTCTGGCTGAAAACTGCAAATTATATATTACTCTAGATAAAAGCAATTTATCCTGATTACTCCTTTACTTAGAATAGAGTAAACTTGTATAAAACTTAATGAAAACTTTAAATTTCGTCTCAAAGAAATAAATTACGTTATAGTTTTGACCAGCACTGTTTATTTCAAACGATTTTATGATTCGAAACTAATGAACTTTTATGGGGCAGATGCAAAACCACATATTACCATATAAAGCGTTGTTTTAAAGCAAATTATTACCTTTTGCAACAAGAAATTTCACGTCAAAGAAACTGAAAACTTCGTATCCATGCACAAATATCGAATTACGTATCAGTTTAGGCAAATACAGATTATTTTAAACGATTTCTTGCTATAAACAAAAAAAATTTTATCAAACATATTGAAAACGTCTTATTCTCGAAAATAAGAGCATATTATGTATCAGCTTTAACAAAAGCGGATTACTCCGTTTGATTCTATGCTTAGAGTAGAGTAAACTACTATAAAACGTAATGAAAACTCTATATTCAGGCTCAAAAGAACAAATTACGTTATAGTTTTGACAAAAAAAAAATTATTTCGGACGATTACATACTTCGAAGTAAGCAAACTTTAATTGAACAAGTGCAAAAGCTAATACTTTGCTTTAAAATAACGATTTATGTGGTAATATGGTATTTTGCATCTGTCCTATAAAAGTTTACTCGTTTCGCTCCATTGAATCATTCGAAATAAATTATTTTGACACAACAACGAAAATAATTTGTTTTTGTTTAAACTGTAACATGTCGATTTTATAAAACGAACTAAGACGTTTGGCATCTGTTTAGTGAAAGTTTTCTCGTTTGGGGGCATAAAATCGTTTGAAATTAACAGTTCTGGTCAAAACTATAACGTAGATTATTTCTTTGAGACGAAATTTAAAGTTTTCGATAAGTTTTATACAAGTTTGCTCTATTCTAAGCAAAGGAGTAATCAGGATAAACTGCTTTTATTCAAAGTAATACATAATTTGCAGTTTTCAGCCAGAATAAGACGTTTTTAATCTTTTTAATGTAAGTTTTTGTATTCAAAACAAAGGATCGTCTAAAGTAAGCAGTTTTTGTCCAGACTGAAACGTAAGGTAACAGTTTTTTGGTTTCTTGCTTATATTTCGAAAACAGTTACTCCTAGCAATTTTTATCTTTTTACCAAATTAAAGCTGATAAAATTTCCTACAAAATAGTTATTTGCATTTTTCATGTAGGACTAAACATAAGCGAGATATAAGTTTGAAAATAATTAATATTTAAAAAAAAAGTGCTTTAACAGAAAATGGCTTGTGATTTAAAATACACTTAATTTATTGGGTCCAATACTTTATTAGAAGAAAAAAGAGGTGACATATAAGTCACTGAAGTCTTCAGAGTCGATTTTAAATCCTGCATTTTTGTCTTCGTCTCAAACATTGAGAACTGAATTACATTTTTGTTCAGTAACTGTAACAGTTTTCACTTTGGTTTTTTGCTTATATCTCGAAAACAGTTGCTCCTATCAATTTTTATCTTTTTTTCAAAATTTAAGCTGATAAAATTTCCTACAAAATAGATAATTGCATTTCTTTTGTAGGACCAACAATAAGCGAGTTATAGAGTTAGATATAAATAATCTTTAGCAAAAATTTGCTTTAAAATAAAATGTTTGAAAAACCGAAATTAAACTAAATTAATTGGGTCTAACACTTTAGTGGAGGAAAAAGAAAAAGACATAAAAGTCACCAAAGTCTTCAGAGTCAGTTTCAGACTAACCATAAGCGAGATATAAGTTTGAAAATAATTAATAATTAAAAAAAAATGTGCTTTAACGGAAAATGTCTTGTGATTTAAAATTCACTTAATTTATTGGGTCCAATACTTTAGTAGAAGAAAAAGTAGGTGACAGAAAGGTCACTGAAGTTTTTAGAGTCGTTTGTAGCTGCATTTTCGTCTTCGTCTCAAACATTGAAAACTGAATTACATTTTTGTTCAGTAACTGTAAAAGTTTTCACTTTGGTTTTTTGCTTATATCTTGAAAACATTTACTCTTATCAATTTTTATCTTTCTTTCAAAGTTAATGCTGATAAAATTTTCTACAAAATAGTTAAATGCATTTCTTTTGTGGGACCAACCGTAAGCGAGTTATAGAGTTAGATATAAATATTTAACAAAAATTTGCTTTAAAATAAAATGTTTGAAAAACTGAAATTAAACTAAATTAATTGTGTCTAACACTTTAGTAGAGGAAAAAGGAGGAGACATAAAAGTCAATAAAGTCTTAGAGTTGTCTTTAGTTGTCACATTAATAACAATAACATTAATAATAACAATACTAGTAGTACTAAATTTGTTTATATGCAAGCGCTTAATTAAGGTAACAGTTTTTTTGTTTTTTGATTATATCTCGAAAACAGTTACTCCTATCAATTTTTACCTTTTCACCAAAATTAAAGCTGATAAAATTTCCTACAAAATAGTTATTTGCATTTTTCATGTAGAGCTAACCATAAACGAGATATAAGTTTGAACATAATTAATAATTAAAAAAAAATGTGCTTTAACAGAAAATGTTTTGTGATTTAAAATACACTTAATTTATTGGATCCAATACTTAATTAGAAGAAAAAGGAGGTGACAGTAAATGCTGCATTTTCGTCTTCGTCTCAAACATTGAAAACTAAATCACATTTTTGTTCAGTAACTTACAGTTTTCATTTTGGTTTTTTGCGTATATCTCGAAAACAGTTACTCCTATCAATTTTTATCTTTTATTCAAAATTAAAGCTGATAAAATTTCCTACAAAATAGTTATTTGCATTTTTCTTGTAGGACCAACCATAAGCGAGTTATAGAGTTGGATATAAATAATATTTAACAAAAATTTGCTTTAAAATAAAATGTTTGAAAAACTGAAATTAAACTAAATTAATTGTGTCTAACACTTTAGTAGTGGAAAAAGGAGAAGACATAAGTCACTGAAGTTTTTAGAGTCTTCGACGACAGTTACTGAACAAAAATGTAATTCAGTTTTCAATGTTTGAGACCTCCATTTTTCTCTAATTAAGTATTGGACCCAATAAATTAAGTGTATTTTAAATCACAAGACATTTTCTGTTAAAACTCATTTTTAATTATTAATTATTTTCAAACTTATATCTCGCTTATGGTTAATTCTACATGAAAAATGCAAATAACTATTTTGTAGGAGACTTTTTCACCTTTAATTTTGGTGAAATGGTAAAAATTGATAGGAGTAACTGTTTTCGAGATATAAGCAAAAAACAAAAAAACTGTTATCTTAATTACGCGCTTGCATATAAGCAAATTTAGTACTACTAGTATTGTTATTATAAATGTTATTGTTATTAATATGACGACTAAAGACAACTCTAAGACTTTAGTGACTTTTATGTCTCCTCCTTTTTCCTCTACTAAAGTGTTAGACACAATTAATTTAGTTCAATTTTAGTTTTTCAAACATTTTATTTTAAAGCAAATTTTTGTTAAATATTAAAAACTATAAAATGGCTTAGATTGCCTAAAAACACAGATCACACATGATTTTTTGCATAGAAATGAGAAAACGCTCATGTAACACAAAATAAGCTCCATTTTTCCTTATTAAAAGTATTATTATTATTATTATTATTATTACTTTTATTAATATAACTATTATTATTATTATTATTATTATTATTATTATTATTATTATTATTATTATTATTATTGTTAATATTATTATTATTATTATTATTAAAATTATTATTATTATTATTATTATTATTATTATTATTAACTTTTGTATAGTAAATGTTTTTATACCAGTTTTAAAATGAGTTATTAATTTTAGACAATTTCTTGCCTAAAAACACAGATCACAGATGATCTCTTGCATAGAAATGAGAAAACGCTCAGATAACACAAAATAAGCTTCATTTTTATTTATTAAAAGTATTATTATTATTATTATTACATTGGTTACTATTACTATTATTATTATTATTATTATTATTATTATTATTATTATTATTATTATTATTATTATTATTATTATTATTATTAACTTTTGTATAGTAAATGTTTTTATACCAGTTTTAAAATGAGTTATTAATTTTAGACAATTTCTTGCCTAAAAGCAGATCACAGATGATTTCTTGCATAGAAATTAGAAAACGCTCATATAACACACAAAATAAGCTTCATTTTTGCTTAGAAAACTAAGCTTACTTTTATTACTATTATTATTTTTATTATTATTATTATTATTATTATTATTATTATTATTATTGTTATTATTATTATTATTATTATTATTATTATTATTATTAAAAAATTAAATTAAACAGACAGAAAACGTCGTATTCTGACACAAAAAAACGAATTACGTTATAGACTTGACGAGAGCGGCGTATCTCGGACTCTTATAGGACTCTTATAGGGTCAAAAAGTATCTGTTTGGATTAAAACAAATTATTTTTGTTGTCTCTCAGTCTGAATTGTTTATCAGTTCAAACAAAAACGGCTTATTTTAGACGATCTTTTGCTTTGAACAAGAAAACTTACATCGAACAGACTAAAAACGTATTAATCTGGCATAAAAGAGCAATTTATGTATCACTTTGGATAAAGGCAGCTAATCCTATTCGTTTCATTGCTTAAAGTAGACAAAATTGTTAATAAATCTAACAAAAACGCTGTATTCTAGCACAAAATACTAATTACATTATAGTTTCGACGAGAATAGCGTATTTGGAATGATTCTATGCTTCCAAACGAGTAAATTTTTATTAAACAGATGCCAAACATCATGTTTTGTCCTATAAAGACATTTTATATTGCAGTTTGTATTAAAACAAAATATTTTCGTTGATTCTTTGTTAGAAGCAGCAAACCAAACATTAAAGAATCTGAAAACTTTGTATTCGGACACAAACCACCGAATTTTGTATCAGTTTAGACAAAAACGGTTGATTTTCGACAATATTTTGCTTTGAACAAGAAAACTTATATCAAACTGACTAAAAACGTCTTATTTTAGCACAAAACAAAAGATTTGCGTTATAGTCTTAACGAGAGCTGTTAATTTCAAACGGTTCTATGCTTTGAAACGAGTAAACTTTCACTGAACAGAGGAAAAACATCTTATTTCGCCTTTTACAAACGATTCATGCCACAGTTAGGATAAAAACCAATTATTTTCGTTAATTCATTGTTACAAACAAGAAACCTTACATCAAAGTAACTGAAAACCCCTTATTCAGGCACAGAAACGAGTAAACTTTTATAGGACAGATGCAAAATACCATATTACCACATAAATCGTTATTTTAAAGCAAAGTATTAGCTTTTGCACTTGTTCAAGTAAAGTTTGCTTACTTCGAAGTATGTAATCGTCCGAAATAATTTTTTTTGTCAAAACTATAACGTAATTTGTTTTTGAGCTTGATTATAGAGTTTTCATTACGTTTTATAGTAGTTTACTCTGCTCTAAGCATAGAATCAAACAGTGTAATCCGCTTTTGTTAAAACTGATACATAATTTGCTCTTATTTTCGAGAATAA
>NC_087397.1:18485000-18560000 GCF_031307605.1 Tribolium castaneum
CTGCTACTGAACAAAAATGTAATTCAGTTTTCAATTTTTGAGACGAAGACGAAAATGCAGCATTTAAAATCGACTCTGAAGACTTCAGTGACTTTTATGTCACCTTCTTTTTCTTCTAATAAAGTATTGGACCCATTAAATTAAGTGTATTTTAAATCACAAGACATTTTCTGTTAAAGCACTTTTTTTTTAAATATTAATTATTGTCAAACTTATTTTTCGCTTATGGTTAGTCCTACATAAAAAATGCAAATTACTATTTTGTAGGAAATTTTATCAGCTTTAATTTTAGTAAAAAGATAAAAATTGATAGGAGTAACTGTTTTCGAGATATAAGCAAGAAACCAAAAAACTGTTATCTTAATTAAGCGCTTGCATATAAGCAAATTTAGTATTAAAAACAACTCTGAAGACTTTGGTGAGTTTTATATCTTCTCCTTTTTCCTATACTAAAGTGTTAGACCTAATTAATTTAGTTTAATATCGGTTTTTCAAACATTTTATTTTAAGCAAATTTTTGTTAAAGATTATTTATATCCAACTCTATAACTCGCTTATGGTTGGTCCTACAAAAAAATGTAAATAACTAGTTTGTAGAAAATTTTATCAGCTTTAATTTTGAAAAAAAGATAAAAATTGATAGGAGTAACTGTTTTCGAGATATAAGCAAGAAACCAAAAAACTGTTATCTTAATTAAGCGCTTGCATATAAGCAAATTTAGTATTAAAAACAACTCTGAAGACTTTAGTGACTTTTATGTCTTCTCCTTTTTCCTCTACTAAAGTGTTAGACCCAATTAATTTAGTTTAATATCGGTTTTCAAACATTTTATTTTAAGCAAATTTTTGTTAAAGATTATTTATATCCAACTCTATAACTCGCTTATGGTTGGTCCTACAAAAAAATGTAAATAACTAGTTTGTAGGAAATTTTATCAGCTTTAATTTTGAAAAAAAGATAAAAATTGATAGGAGTAACTGTTTTCGAGATATAAGCAAGAAACCAAAAAACTGTTACCTTAATTAAACGTTTGCATATAAGCAAATTTAGTACTATTAGTATTATTATTATTAATGTTATTGTTATTAATATGACGACTAAAGACGACTCTGAAACATTTAGTGACTTTTATGTCTTCTCCTTTTTCCTCTACTAAAGTGTTAGACACAATTAATTTAGTTTAATTCCGGTTTTTCCAGCATTTTATTTTAAAGCAAATTTTTGTTAAATATTATTTATATCCAACTCTATAACTCGTTTATGCTTGGTCCTACAAGAAAAATGTAAATAACTATTTTGTTGGAAATTTTATCAGCTTTAATTTTGGAAAAAAGATAAAATTTGATAGGAGTAACTGTTTTCGAGATATAAGCAAATAACCAATAAGAAAACTGTGACTGTTACTGAACAAAAATGTAATCCAGTTTCCAATGTTTGAGACGAAGACGAAAATGCAGCATTTAAAAACGACTCTGAAGACTTCAGTGACTTTTATGTCACCTCCATTTTCTTCTAATAAAGTATTGGACCCAATAAATTAAGTGTATTTTAAATCACAAGACATTTTCTGTTAAAGCACTTTTTTTTTAAATATTAATTATTTTCAAACTTATATCTCGCTTATGGTTAGTCCTACATAAAAAATGCAAATAACTATTTTGTAGGAAATTTTATCAGCTTTAATTTTAGTGAAAAGATAAAAATTGATAGGAGTAACTGTTTTCGAGATATAAGCAAGAAACTGTTACCTTAATTAAGCGCTTGCATATAAGCAAATTTAGTACTATTAGTATTATTATTATTAATGTTATTGTTATTAATATGACGACTAAAAACGACTCTCAAGACTTTGGTGACTTTTATGTCTTCCCCTTTTTCCTCCACTAAAGTGTTAGTCTTAATTAATTTAGTTTAATTTCGGTTTTTCAAACATTTTATTTTAAAGCAAATTTTTGTTAAAGATTATTTATATCCAACTCTATAACTCGCTTATGGTTGGTCCTACAAGAAAAATGCAAGTAGCTATTTTGTAGGAAATTTTATCAGCTTTAATCCTAAAAAAAAGATAAAAATTGATAGAAGTAACTCTTTTCGAGATATAAGCAAAAAACCAATAAGAAAACTGTAACTGCTACTGAACAAAAATGTAATTCAGTTTTCAATTTTTGAGACGAAGACGAAAATGCAGCATTTAAAATCGACTCTGAAGACTTCAGTGACTTTTATGTCACCTCCTTTTTCTTCTAATAAAGTATTGGACCCATTAAATTAAGTGTATTTTAAATCACAAGACATTTTCTGTTAAAGCACTTTTTTTTTAAATATTAATTATTATCAAACTTATTTTTCGCTTATGGTCAGTCCTACATAAAAAATGCAAATTACTATTTTGTAGGAAATTTTATCAGCTTTAATTTTAGTAAAAAGATAAAAATTGATAGGAGTAACTGTTTTCGAGATATAAGCAAGAAACCAAAAAACTGTTATCTTAATTAAGCGCTTGCATATAAGCAAATTTAGTATTAAAAACAACTCTGAAGACTTTGGTGACTTTTATATCTTCTCCTTTTTCCTATACTAAAGTGTTAGACCCAATTAATTTAGTTTAATATCGGTTTTTCAAACATTTTATTTTAAGCAAATTTTTGTTAAAGATTATTTATATCCAACTCTATAACTCGCTTATGGTTGGTCCTACAAAAAAATGTAAATAACTAGTTTGTAGGAAATTTTATCAGCTTTAATGTTGAAAAAAAGATAAAAATTGATAGGAGTAACTGTTTTCGAGATATAAGCAAGAAACCAAAAAACTGTTATCTTAATTAAGCGCTTGCATATAAGCAAATTTAGTATTAAAAACAACTCTGAAGACTTTAGTGACTTTTATGTCTTCTCCTTTTTCCTCTACTAAAGTGTTAGACCCAATTAATTTAGTTTAATATCGGTTTTTCAAACATTTTATTTTAAGCAAATTTTTGTTAAAGATTATTTATATCCAACTCTATAACTCGCTTATGGTTGGTCCTACAAAAAAATGTAAATAACTAGTTTGTAGGAAATTTTATCAGCTTTAATTTTGAAAAAAAGATAAAAATTGATAGGAGTAACTGTTTTCGAGATATAAGCAAGAAACCAAAAAACTGTTACCTTAATAAAGCGCTTGCATATAAGCAAATTTAGTACTATTACTATTATTATTATTAATGTTATTGTTATTAATATGACGACTAAAAACGACTCTCAAGGCTTTGGTGACTTTTATGTCTTCTCCTTTTTCCTATACTAAAGTGTTAGACTCAATTAATTTAGTTTAATTTCGGTTTTTCAAACATTTTATTTTAAAGCAAATTTTTGTTAAAAATTATTTATATCCAACTCTATAACTCGCTTATGGTTGGTCCTACAAGAAAAATGCAATTAACTATTTTGTAGGAAATTTTATCAGCTTTAATTTTAGTAGTAAGATAAAAATTGATAGGAGTAACTGTTTTCGAGATATAAGCAAGAAACCAAAAAACTGTAACCTTAATTAAGCGCTTGCATATAAGCAAATTTAGTACTAAAAACCACTCTGAAGACTTTGGTGACTTTTGTCTTCTCCTTTTTCCTCTACTAAAGTGTTAGACCCAATTAATTGGGTTTAATATCGGTTTTTCAAACATTTTATTTTAAAGAAAATTTTTGTTAAAGATTATTTATATCCAACTCTACAACTCGCTTATGGTTGGTCCAACAAAAAAATGCAAACAACTATTTTGTAGAAAATTTTATCAGCTTTAATTTTGAAAAAGAGATAAAAATTGATAGGAGTAACTGTTTTCGAGATATAAGCAAGAAACCAAAAAACTGTTACCATAATTAAGCGTTTGCATATAAGCAAATTTAGTACTATTAGTATTATTATTATTAATGTTATTGTTATTAATATGGCGACTAAAGAGGACTGTGAAACATTTAGTGACTTTTATGTCTTCTCCTTTTTCCTCTACTAAAGTGTTAGACACAATTAATTTAGTTTAATTCCGGTTTTTCAAGCATTTTATTTTAAAGCAAATTTTTGTTAAATATTATTTATATCCAACTCTATAACTCGTTTATGCTTGGTCCTACAAGAAAAATGCAAATAACTATTTTGTTGGAAATTTTATCAGCTTTAATTTTGGAAGAATGATAAAATTTGATAGGAGTAACTGTTTTCGAGATATAAGCAAAAAATCAATAAGAAAACTGTAACTGTTACTGAACAAAAATGTAATTCAGTTTTCAATGTTTGAGACGAAGACGAAAATGCAGCATTTTCTGTCACCTCCTTTTTCTTCTAATTAAGTATTGGACCCAATAAATTAAGTGTATTTTAAATCACAAGGCATTTTCTGTTAAAGCACTTTTTTTTTAAATATTAATTATTTTCAAACTTATATCTCGCTTATGGTTAGTCCTACATAAAAAATGCAAATAACTATTTTGTAGGAAATTTTATCAGCTTTAATTTTAGTAAAAAGATAAAAATTGATTGGAGTAACTGTTTTCGAAATATAAGCAAGAAACTGTTACCTTAATTAAGCGCTTGCATATAAGCAAATTTAGTAATATTAGTATTATTATTATTAATGTTATTGTTATTAATATGACGACTAAAAACGACTCTCAAGACTTTGGTGACTTTTATGTCTTCTCCTTTTTCCTCTACTAAAGTGTTAGTCTTAATTAATTTAGTTTAGTTTCGGTTTTTCAAACATTTTATTTCAAAGCAAATTTTTGTTAAAGATTATTTATATCCAACTCTATAACGCGCTTATGGTTGGTCCTACATGAAAAATGCAAATAACTATTTTGTAGGAAATTTTATCAGCTTGAATTTTGAAAAAAAGTTAAAAATTGATAGGAGTAACTGTTTTCGAGATATAAGCAAGAAACTGTTACCTTAATTAAGCGCTTGCATATAAACAAATTTTGTACTATTAGTATTATTATTATTAATGTTATTGTTATTAATATGACGACTAAAAACGACTCTCAAGACTTTGGTGACTTTTATGTCACCTCCTTTTTCTTCTAATAAAGTATTGGACCCATAAAATTAAGTGTATTTTAAATCACAAGACATTTCCTGTTAAAGCACTTTTTTTTTAAATATTAATTATTTTCAAACTTATATCTCGCTTATGGTTAGTCCTACATGAAAAATGCAAATAACTATTTTGTAGGAAATTTTATCAGCTTTAATTTTAGTTAAAAGATAAAAATTGATAGAAGTAACTGTTTTCGAGATATAAGCAAGAAACCAAAAAACTGTTACCTTAATTAAGCGTTTTCATATAAGCAAATTTAGTACTATTTGTATTATTATTATTAATGTTATTGTTATTAATATGACGACCAAAAACGACTCTGAAGACTTTGGTGACTTTTATGTCTTCTCCTTTTTCCTATACTAAAGTGTTAGACTCAATTAATTTAGTTTAATTTAGGTTTTTCAAACATTTTATTTTAAAGCAAATTTTTGTTAAAGATTATTTATATCCAACTCTATAACTCGCTTATGGTTGGTCTTACAAAAGAAATGCAAATAACTATTTTGTAGGAAATTTTATCAGCTTTAATTTTGAAAGAAAGATAAAAATTGATAGGAGTAATTGTTTTCGAGATATAAGCAAAAAACCAAAGTGAAAACTGTTACAGTTACTGAACAAAAATGTAATTCAGTTTTCAATGTTTGAGACGAAGACGAAAATGCATCATTTAAAAACGACTCTGAATACTTCAGTGACTTTTATGTCACCTCCTTTTTCTTCTAATAAAGTATTGGACCCAATAAATTAAGTGTATTTTAAATTACAAGACATTTTCTGTTAAAGCACTTTTTTTTTAAATATTAATTATTTTCAAACTTATATCTCGCTTATGGTTAGCCCTACATGAAAAATGCAAATAACTATTTTGTAGAAAATTTTATCAGCTTTAATTTTAGTAAAAAAATAAAAATTGATAGAAGGAATTGTTTTCGAGATATAAGCAAGAAACTGTTACCTTAATTAAGTGCTTGCATATAAGCAAATTTAGTAATATTAGTATTATTATTATTAATGTTATTGTTATTAATATGACGACTAAAAACGACTCTCAAGACTTTGGTGACTTTTATGTCTTTTCCTTTTTCCTCTACTAAAGTGTTAGTCTTAATTAATTTAGTTTAATTTCGGTTTTTCAAACATTTTATTTTAAGCAAATTTTTGTTAAAGATTATTTATATCCATTTCTATAACTCGCTTATGGTTGGTCCTACAAAAAAATGTAAATAACTAGTTTGTAGGAAATTTTATCAGCTTTAATTTTGAAAAAAAGATAAAAATTGATAGGAGTAACTGTTTTCGAGATATAAGCAAGAAACCAAAAAACTGTTATCTTAATTAAGCGCTTGCATATAAGCAAATTTAGTATTAAAAACAACTCTGAAGACTTTAGTGACTTTTATGTCTTCTCCTTTTTCCTCTACTAAAGTGTTAGACCCAATTAATTTAGTTTAATATCGGTTTTTCAAACATTTTATTTTAAGCAAATTTTTGTTAAAGATTATTTATATCCAACTCTATAACTCGCTTATGGTTGGTCCTACAAAAAAATGTAAATAACTAGTTTGTAGGAAACTTATCAGCTTTAATTTTGAAAAAAAGATAAAAATTGATAGGAGTAACTGTTTTCGAGATATAATCAAGAAACCAAAAAACTGTTACCTTAATTAAACGTTTGCATATAAGCAAATTTAGTACTATTAGTATTATTATTATTAATGTTATTGTTATTAATATGACGACTAAAGACGACTCTGAAACATTTAGTGACTTTTATGTCTTCTCCTTTTTCCTCTACTAAAGTGTTAGACACAATTAATTTAGTTTAATTCCGGTTTTTCCAGCATTTTATTTTAAAGCAAATTTTTGTTAAATATTATTTATATCCAACTCTATAACTCGTTTATGCTTGGTCCTACAAGAAAAATGTAAATAACTATTTTGTTGGAAATTTTATCAGCTTTAATTTTGGAAGAAAGATAAAATTTGATAGGAGTAACTGTTTTCGAGATATAAGCAAATAACCAATAAGAAAACTGTGACTGTTACTGAACAAAAATGTAATCCAGTTTTCAATGTTTGAGACGAAGACGAAAATGCAGCATTTAAAAACGACTCTGAAGACTTCAGTGACTTTTATGTCACCTCCATTTTCTTCTAATAAAGTATTGGACCCAATAAATTAAGTGTATTTTAAATCACAAGACATTTTCTGTTAAAGCACTTTTTTTTTAAATATTAATTATTTTCAAACTTATATCTCGCTTATGGTTAGTCCTACATAAAAAATGCAAATAACTATTTTGTAGGAAATTTTATCAGCTTTAATTTTAGTAAAAAGATAAAAATTGATAGGAGTAACTGTTTTCGAGATATAAGCAAGAAACTGTTACCTTAATTAAGCGCTTGCATATAAGCAAATTTAGTACTATTAGTATTATTATTATTAATGTTATTGTTATTAATATGACGACTAAAAACGACTCTCAAGACTTTGGTGACTTTTATGTCTTCCCCTTTTTCCTCCACTAAAGTGTTAGTCTTAATTAATTTAGTTTAATTTCGGTTTTTCAAACATTTTATTTTAAAGCAAATTTTTGTTAAAGATTATTTATATCCAACTCTATAACTCGCTTATGGTTGATCCTACAAGAAAAATGCAAGTAGCTATTTTGTAGGAAATTTTATCAGCTTTAATCCTAAAAAAAAGATAAAAATTGATAGGAGTAACTGTTTTCGAGATATAAGCAAGAAACTGTTACCTTAATTAAGCGCTTGCATATAAGCAAATTTAGTACTATTAGTATTATTATTATTAATGTTATTGTTATTAATATGACGACTAAAAACGACTCTCAAGACTTTGGTGACTTTTATGTCTTCCCCTTTTTCCTCCACTAAAGTGTTAGTCTTAATTAATTTAGTTTAATTTCGGTTTTTTAAACATTTTATTTTAAAGCAAATTTTTGTTAAAGATTATTTATATCCAACTCTATAACTCGCTTATGGTTGGTCCTACAAGAAAAATGCAAGTAGCTATTTTGTAGGAAATTTTATCAGCTTTAATCCTAAAAAAAAGATAAAAATTGATAGAAGTAACTCTTTTCGAGATATAAGCAAAAAACCAATAAGAAAACTGTAACTGCTACTGAACAAAAATGTAGTTCAGTTTTCAATTTTTGAGACGAAGACGAAAATGCAGCATTTAAAATCGACTCTGAAGACTTTAGTGACTTTTATGTCACCTCCTTTTTCTTCTAATAAAGTATTGGACCCATTAAATTAAGTGTATTTTAAATCACAAGACATTTTCTGTTAAAGCACTTTTTTTTTAAATATTAATTATTATCAAACTCATTTTTCGCTTATGGTTAGTCCTACATAAAAAATGCAAATTACTATTTTGTAGGAAATTTTATCAGCTTTAATTTTAGTAAAAAGATAAAAATTGATAGGAGTAACTGTTTTCGAGATATAAGCAAGAAACCAAAAAACTGTTATCTTAATTAAGCGCTTGCATATAAGCAAATTTAGTATTAAAGACAACTCTGAAGACTTTGGTGACTTTTATATCTTCTCCTTTTTCCTATACTAAAGTGTTAGACCCAATTAATTTAGTTTAATATCGGTTTTTCAAACATTTTATTTTAAGCAAATTTTTGTTAAAGATTATTTATATCCAACTCTATAACTCGCTTATGGTTGGTCCTACAAAAAAATGTAAATAACTAGTTTGTAGGAAATTTTATCAGCTTTAATGTTGAAAAAAAGATAAAAATTGATAGGAGTAACTGTTTTCGAGATATAAGCAAGAAACCAAAAAACTGTTATCTTAATTAAGCGCTTTCATATAAGCAAATTTAGTATTAAAAACAACTCTGAAGACTTTAGTGACTTTTATGTCTTCTCCTTTTTCCTCTACTAAAGTGTTAGACCCAATTAATTTAGTTTAATATCGGTTTTTCAAACATTTTATTTTAAGCAAATTTTTGTTAAAGATTATTTATATCCAACTCTATAACTCGCTTATGGTTGGTCCTACAAAAAAATGTAAATAACTAGTTTGTAGGAAATTTTATCAGCTTTAATTTTGAAAAAAAGATAAAAATTGATAGGAGTAACTGTTTTCGAGATATAAGCAAGAAACCAAAAAACTGTTACCTTAATAAAGCGCTTGCATATAAGCAAATTTAGTACTATTACTATTATTATTATTAATGTTATTGTTATTAATAAGACGACTAAAAACGACTCTCAAGGCTTTGGTGACTTTTATGTCTTCTCCTTTTTCCTATACTAAAGTGTTAGACTCAATTAATTTAGTTTAATTTCGGTTTTTCAAACATTTTATTTTAAAGCAAATTTTTGTTAAAGATTATTTATATCCAACTCTATAACTCGCTTATGGTTGGTCCTACAAGAAAAATGCAATTAACTATTTTGTAGGAAATTTTATCAGCTTTAATTTTAGTAATAAGATAAAAATTGATAGGAGTAACTGTTTTCGAGATATAAGCAAGAAACCAAAAAACTGTAACCTTAATTAAGCGCTTGCATATAAGCAAATTTAGTACTAAAAACCACTCTGAAGACTTTGGTGACTTTTGTCTTCTCCTTTTTCCTCTACTAAAGTGTTAGACCCAATTAATTGGGTTTAATATCGGTTTTTCAAACATTTTATTTTAAAGAAAATTTTTGTTAAAGATTATTTATATCTAACTCTACAACTCGCTTATGGTTGGTCCAACAAAAAAATGCAAACAACTATTTTGTAGAAAATTTTATCAGCTTTAATTTTGAAAAAGAGATAAAAATTGATAGGAGTAACTGTTTTCGAGATATAAGCAAGAAACCAAAAAACTGTTACCATAATTAAGCGTTTGCATATAAGCAAATTTAGTACTATTAGTATTATTATTATTAATGTTATTGTTATTAATATGGCGACTAAAGAGGACTCTGAAACATTTAGTGACTTTTATGTCTTCTCCTTTTTCCTCTACTAAAGTGTTAGACACAATTAATTTAGTTTAATTCCGGTTTTTCAAGCATTTTATTTTAAAGCAAATTTTTGTTAAATATTATTTATATCCAACTCTATAACTCGTTTATGCTTGGTCCTACAAGAAAAATGCAAATAACTATTTTGTTGGAAATTTTATCAGCTTTAATTTTGGAAGAATGATAAAATTTGGTAGGAGTAACTGTTTTCGAGATATAAGCAAAAAATCAATAAGAAAACTGTAACTGTTACTGAACAAAAATGTAATTCAGTTTTCAATGTTTGAGACGAAGACGAAAATGCAGCATTTTCTGTCACCTCCTTTTTCTTCTAATTAAGTATTGGACCCAATAAATTAAGTGTATTTTAAATCACAAGGCATTTTCTGTTAAAGCACTTTTTTTTTAAATATTAATTATTTTCAAACTTATATCTCGCTTATGGTTAGTCCTACATAAAAAATGCAAATAACTATTTTGTAGGAAATTTTATCAGCTTTAATTTTAGTAAAAAGATAAAAATTGATAGGAGTAACTGTTTTCGAAATATAAGCAAGAAACTGTTACCTTAATTAAGCGCTTGCATATAAGCAAATTTAGTAATATTAGTATTATTATTATTAATGTTATTGTTAATAATATGACGACTAAAAACGACTCTCAAGACTTTGGTGACTTTTATGTCTTCTCCTTTTTCCTCTACTAAAGTGTTAGTCTTAATTAATTTAGTTTAGTTTCGGTTTTTCAAACATTTTATTTTAAAGCAAATTTTTGTTAAAGATTATTTATATCCAACTCTATAACGCGCTTATGGTTGGTCCTACAAGAAAAATGCAAATAACTATTTTGTAGGAAATTTTATCAGCTTGAATTTTGAAAAAAAGTTAAAAATTGATAGGAGTAACTGTTTTCGAGATATAAGCAAGAAACTGTTACCTTAATTAAGCGCTTGCATATAAACAAATTTAGTACTATTAGTATTATTATTATTAATGTTATTGTTATTAATATGACGACTAAAAACGACTCTCAACACTTTGGTGACTTTTATGTCTTCCCCTTTTTCCTCCACTAAAGTGTTAGTCTTAATTAATTTAGTTTAATTTCGGTTTTTTAAACATTTTATTTTAAAGCAAATTTTTGTTAAAGATTATTTATATCCAACTCTATAACTCGCTTATGGTTGGTCCTACAAGAAAAATGCAAGTAGCTATTTTGTAGGAAATTTTATCAGCTTTAATCCTAAAAAAAAGATAAAAATTGATAGAAGTAACTCTTTTCGAGATATAAGCAAAAAACCAATAAGAAAACTGTAACTGCTACTGAACAAAAATGTAATTCAGTTTTCAATTTTTAAGACGAAGACGAAAATGCAGCATTTAAAATCGACTCTGAAGACTTCAGTGACTTTTATGTCACCTCCTTTTTCTTCTAATAAAGTATTGGACCCATTAAATTAAGTGTATTTTAAATCACAAGACATTTTCTGTTAAAGCACTTTTTTTTTAAATATTAATTATTATCAAACTTATTTTTCGCTTATGGTTAGTCCTACATAAAAAATGCAAATTACTATTTTGTAGGAAATTTTATCAGCTTTAATTTTAGTAAAAAGATAAAAATTGATAGGAGTAACTGTTTTCGAGATATAAGCAAGAAACCAAAAAACTGTTATCTTAATTAAGCGCTTGCATATAAGCAAATTTAGTATTAAAAACAACTCTGAAGACTTTGGTGACTTTTATATCTTCTCCTTTTTCCTATACTAAAGTGTTAGACCCAATTAATTTAGTTTAATATCGGTTTTTCAAACATTTTATTTTAAGCAAATTTTTGTTAAAGATTATTTATATCCAACTCTATAACTCGCTTATGGTTGGTCCTACAAAAAAATGTAAATAACTAGTTTGTAGGAAATTTTATCAGCTTTAATGTTGAAAAAAAGATAAAAATTGATAGGAGTAACTGTTTTCGAGATATAAGCAAGAAACCAAAAAACTGTTATCTTAATTAAGCGCTTGCATATAAGCAAATTTAGTATTAAAAACAACTCTGAAGACTTTAGTGACTTTTATGTCTTCTCCTTTTTCCTCTACTAAAGTGTTAGACCCAATTAATTTAGTTTAATATCGGTTTTTCAAACATTTTATTTTAAGCAAATTTTTGTTAAAGATTATTTATATCCAACTCTATAACTCGCTTATGGTTGGTCCTACAAAAAAATGTAAATAACTAGTTTGTAGGAAATTTTATCAGCTTTAATTTTGAAAAAAAGATAAAAATTGATAGGAGTAACTGTTTTCGAGATATAAGCAAGAAACCAAAAAACTGTTACCTTAATAAAGCGCTTGCATATAAGCAAATTTAGTACTATTACTATTATTATTATTAATGTTATTGTTATTAATATGACGACTAAAAACGACTCTCAAGGCTTTGGTGACTTTTATGTCTTCTCCTTTTTCTTATACTAAAGTGTTAGACTCAATTAATTTAGTTTAATTTCGGTTTTTCAAACATTTTATTTTAAAGCAAATTTTTGTTAAAGATTATTTATATCCAACTCTATAACTCGCTTATGGTTGGTCCAACAAAAAAATGCAAACAACTATTTTGTAGAAAATTTTATCAGCTTTAATTTTGAAAAAGAGATAAAAATTGATAGGAGTAACTGTTTTCGAGATATAAGCAAGAAACCAAAAAACTGTTACCATAATTAAGCGTTTGCATATAAGCAAATTTAGTACTATTAGTATTATTATTATTAATGTTATTGTTATTAATATGGCGACTAAAGAGGACTCTGAAACATTTAGTGACTTTTATGTCTTCTCCTTTTTCCTCTACTAAAGTGTTAGACACAATTAATTTAGTTTAATTCCGGTTTTTCAAGCATTTTATTTTAAAGCAAATTTTTGTTAAATATTATTTATATCCAACTCTATAACTCGTTTATGCTTGGTCCTACAAGAAAAATGCAAATAACTATTTTGTTGGAAATTTTATCAGCTTTAATTTTGGAAGAATGATAAAATTTGATAGAAGTAACTGTTTTCGAGATATAAGCAAAAAATCAATAAGAAAACTGTAACTGTTACTGAACAAAAATGTAATTCAGTTTTCAATGTTTGAGACGAAGACGAAAATGCAGCATTTTCTGTCACCTCCTTTTTCTTCTAATTAAGTATTGGACCCAATAAATTAAGTGTATTTTAAATCACAAGGCATTTTCTGTTAAAGCACTTTTTTTTTAAATATTAATTATTTTCAAACTTATATCTCGCTTATGGTTAGTCCTACATAAAAAATGCAAATAACTATTTTGTAGGAAATTTTATCAGCTTTAATTTTAGTAAAAAGATAAAAATTGATAGGAGTAACTGTTTTCGAAATATAAGCAAGAAACTGTTACCTTAATTAAGTGCTTGCATATAAGCAAATTTAGTAATATTAGTATTATTATTATTAATGTTATTGTTATTAATATGACGACTAAAAACGACTCTCAAGACTTTGGTGACTTTTATGTCTTCTCCTTTTTCCTCTACTAAAGTGTTAGTCTTAATTAATTTAGTTTAGTTTCGGTTTTTCAAACATTTTATTTTAAAGCAAATTTTTGTTAAAGATTATTTATATCCAACTCTATAACGCGCTTATGGTTGGTCCTACAAGAAAAATGCAAATAACTATTTTGTAGGAAATTTTATCAGCTTGAATTTTGAAAAAAAGTTAAAAATTAATAGGAGTAACTGTTTTCGAGATATAAGCAAGAAACTGTTACCTTAATTAAGCGCTTGCATATAAACAAATTTAGTACTATTAGTATTATTATTATTAATGTTATTGTTATTAATATGACGACTAAAAACGACTCTCAAGACTTTGGTGACTTTTATGTCACCTCCTTTTTCTTCTAATAAAGTATTGGACCCATAAAATTAAGTGTATTTTAAATCACAAGACATTTCCTGTTAAAGCACTTTTTTTTTAAATATTAATTATTTTCAAACTTATATCTCGCTTATGGTTAGTCCTACATGAAAAATGCAAATAACTATTTTGTAGGAAATTTTATCAGCTTTAATTTTAGTTAAAAGATAAATATTGATAGAAGTAACTGTTTTCGAGATATAAGCAAGAAACCAAAAAACTGTTACCTTAATTAAGCGTTTTCATATAAGCAAATTTAGTACTATTTGTATTATTATTATTAATGTTATTGTTATTAATATGACGACCAAAAACGACTCTGAAGACTTTGGTGACTTTTATGTCTTCTCCTTTTTCCTATACTAAAGTGTTAGACTCAATTAATTTAGTTTAATTTAGGTTTTTCAAACATTTTATTTTAAAGCAAATTTTTGTTAAAGATTATTTATATCCAACTCTATAACTCGCTTATGGTTGGTCTTACAAAAGAAATGCAAATAACTATTTTGTAGGAAATTTTATCAGCTTTAATTTTGAAAAAAAGATAAAAATTGATAGGAGTAATTGTTTTCGAGATATAAGCAAAAAACCAAAGTGAAAACTGTTACAGTTACTGAACAAAAATGTAATTCAGTTTTCAATGTTTGAGACGAAGACGAAAATGCATCATTTAAAAACGACTCTGAATACTTCAGTGACTTTTATGTCACCTCCTTTTTCTTCCAATAAAGTATTAGACCCAATAAATTAAGTGTATTTTAAATCACAAGACATTTTCTGTTAATGCACTTTTTTTTTAAATATTAATTATTTTCAAACTTATATCTCGCTTATGGTTAGTCCTACATGAAAAATGCAAATAACTATTTTGTAGGAAATTTTATCAGCTTTAATTTTAGTAAAAAGATAAAAATTGATAGGAGTAACTGTTTTCGAGATATAAGCAAGAAACCAAAAAACTGTTACCTTAATTAAGCGTTTGCATATAAGAAAATTTAGTACTATTAGTATTATTATTATTAATGTTATTGTTATTAATATGACGATTAAAAACGACTCTGAAGACTTTGGTGACTTTTACGTCGCCTCCTTTTTCCTCTACTAAAGTGTTAGACCCAATTAATTTAGTTTAATTTCGGTTTTTCAAACATTTTATTTTAAAGCAAATTTTTGTTAAATATTATTTATATCCAACTCTATAACTCGCTTATGGTTGGTCCTACAAGAAAAATGCAAATAACTATTTTGTAGGAAATTTTATCAGCTTTAATTTTAAAAAAAAGATAAAAATTGATAGGAGTAACTGTTTTCGAGATATAAGCAAAAAACCAATATGAAAACTGTAACTGTTACTGAACAAAAATGTAATTCAGTTTTCAATGTTTGAGACGATGACAAAAATGCAGCATTTAAAAACGACTCTGAAGACTTCAGTGACTTTTATGTCACCTCCTTTTCCTTCTAATAAAGTATTGGACCCAATAAATTAAGTGTATTTTAAATCACAAGGCATTTTCTGTTAAAGCACATTTGTTTTAAATATTAATTATTTTCAAACTTATATCTCGCTTATGGTTAGTCCTACATAAAAAATGCAAATAACTAATTTGTAGGAAATTTTATCAGCTTTAATTTTAGTAAAAAGATAAAAATTGATAGGAGTAACTGTTTTCGAGATATAAACAAGAAACCACAAAACTGTTACCTAAATTAAGCGCTTGCATATAAGCAAATTTAGTACTATTAGTATTATTATTATTAATGTTATTGTTATTAATATGACGACTAAAGACGACTCTGAAACCTTTAGTGACTTTTGTGTCTTCTCCTTTTTCCTCTACTAAAGTGTTAGACACAATTAATTTAGTTTAATTTCGGTTTTTCAAACATTTTATTTTAAAGCAAATTTTTGTTAAATATTATTTATATCCAACTCTATAACTTGCTTATGCTTGTTTCTACAAGAAAAATGTAAATAACTATATTAGTGTTTTCGAGATATAAGCAAAAAACCAATAAGAAAACTATAACTGTTACTGAACAAAAATGTAATTCAGTTTTCAATGTTTGAGACGAAGACGAAAATGCAGCATTTAAAGTCGACTCTGAAGACTTCAGTGACTTATATGTCACCTCCTTTTTCTTCTAATAAAGTATTGGACCTAATAAATTAAGTGTATTTTAAATCACTAAACATTTTCTGTTAAAGCACTTTTTTTTAAATATTAATTATTTTCAAACTTATATCTCGCTTATGGTTAGTCCTACATGAAAAATGCAAATAACTATTTTGTAGGAAATTTTATCAGCTTTAATTTTAGTAAAAAGATAAAAATTGATAGGAGTAACTGTTTTCGAGATATAAGCAAGAAACCAAAAAACTGTTACCATAATTAAGAGTTTGCATATAAGAAAATTTAGTACTATTAGTATTATTATTATTAATGTTATTGTTATTAATATGACGACTAAAGACGACTCTGAAACATTTAGTGACTTTTATGTCTTCTCCTTTTTCCTCTACTAAAGTGGAAGACACAATTAATTTAGTTTAATTCCGGTTTTTCAAGCATTTTTTTAAAGCAAATTTTTGTTAAATATTATTTATATCCAACTCTATAACTCGTTTATACTTGATCCTACAAGAAAAATGTAAATAACTATTTTGTTGGAAATTTTATCAGCTTTAATTTTGGAAGAAAGATAAAATTTGATAGGAGTAACTGTTTTCAAGGTATAAGCAAAAAACCAATAAAAAAACTGTAACTGTTACTGAACAAAAATGTAATTCAGTTTTCAATGTTTGAGACAAAGACGAAAATGCAGCATTTAAAGTCGACTCTGAAGACTTCAGTGACTTATATGTCACCTCCTTTTTCTTCTAATAAAGTATTGGACCTAATAAATTAAGTGTATTTTAAATCACTAAACATTTTCTGTTAAAGCACTATTTTTTAAATATTAATTATTTTCAAACTTATATCTCGCTTATGGTTAGTTCTACATGAAAAATGCAAATAACTATTTTGTAGGAAATTTTATCAGCTTTAATTTTAGTAAAAAGATAAAAATTGATAGGAGTAACTGTTTTCGAGATATAAGCAAGAAACCAAAAAACTGTTACCTTAATTAAGCGCTTGCATATAAGCAAATTTAGTACTAAAAACAACTCTGAAGACTTTGGTGACTTTTATGTCTTCTCCTTTTTCCTCTACTAAAGTGTTAGACCCAATTAATTTAGTTTAATATCGGTTTTTCAAACATTTTATTTTAAGCAAATTTTTGTTAAAGATTATTTATATCCAACTCTATAACTCGCTTATGGTTGGTCCTACAAAAAAATGTAAATAACTAGTTTGTAGGAAATTTTATCAGCTTTAATGTTGAAAAAAAGATAAAAATTGATAGGAGTAACTGTTTTCGAGATATAAGCAAGAAACCAAAAAACTGTTATCTTAATTAAGCGCTTGCATATAAGCAAATTTAGTATTAAAAACAACTCTGAAGACTTTAGTGACTTTTATGTCTTCTCCTTTTTCCTCTACTAAAGTGTTAGACCCAATTAATTTAGTTTAATATCGGTTTTTCAAACATTTTATTTTAAGCAAATTTTTGTTAAAGATTATTTATATCCAACTCTATAACTCGCTTATGGTTGGTCCTACAAAAAAATGTAAATAACTAGTTTGTAGGAAATTTTATCAGCTTTAATTTTGAAAAAAAAGATAAAAATTGATAGGAGAAACTGTTTTCGAGATATAAGCAAGAAACCAAAAAACTGTTACCTTAATAAAGCGCTTGCATATAAGCAAATTTAGTACTATTACTATTATTATTATTAATGTTATTGTTATTAATATGACGACTAAAAACGACTCTCAAGGCTTTGGTGACTTTTATGTCTTCTCCTTTTTCTTATACTAAAGTGTTAGACTCAATTAATTTAGTTTAATTTCGGTTTTTCAAACATTTTATTTTAAAGCAAATTTTTGTTAAAGATTATTTATATCCAACTCTATAACTCGCTTATGGTTGGTCCAACAAAAAAATGCAAACAACTATTTTGTAGAAAATTTTATCAGCTTTAATTTTGAAAAAGAGATAAAAATTGATAGGAGTAACTGTTTTCGAGATATAAGCAAGATACCAAAAAACTGTTACCATAATTAAGCGTTTGCATATAAGCAAATTTAGTACTATTAGTATTATTATTATTAATGTTATTGTTATTAATATGGCGACTAAAGAAGACTCTGAAACATTTAGTGACTTTTATGTCTTCTCCTTTTTCCTCTACTAAAGTGTTAGACACAATTAATTTAGTTTAATTCCGGTTTTTCAAGCATTTTATTTTAAAGCAAATTTTTGTTAAATATTATTTATATCCAACTCTATAACTCGTTTATGCTTGGTCCTACAAGAAAAATGCAAATAACTATTTTGTTGGAAATTTTATCAGCTTTAATTTTGGAAGAATGATAAAATTTGATAGAAGTAACTGTTTTCGAGATATAAGCAAAAAATCAATAAGAAAACTGTAACTGTTACTGAACAAAAATGTAATTCAGTTTTCAATGTTTGAGACGAAGACGAAAATGCAGCATTTTCTGTCACCTCCTTTTTCTTCTAATTAAGTATTGGACCCAATAAATTAAGTGTATTTTAAATCACAAGGCATTTTCTGTTAAAGCACTTTTTTTTTAAATATTAATTATTTTCAAACTTATATCTCGCTTATGGTTAGTCCTACATAAAAAATGCAAATAACTATTTTGTAGGAAATTTTATCAGCTTTAATTTTAGTAAAAAGATAAAAATTGATAGGAGTAACTGTTTTCGAAATATAAGCAAGAAACTGTTACCTTAATTAAGCGCTTGCATATAAGCAAATTTAGTAATATTAGTATTATTATTATTAATGTTATTGTTATTAATATGACGACTAAAAACGACTCTCAAGACTTTGGTGACTTTTATGTCTTCTCTTTTTTCCTCTACTAAAGTGTTAGTCTTAATTAATTTAGTTTAGTTTCGGTTTTTCAAACATTTTATTTTAAAGCAAATTTTTGTTAAAGATTATTTATATCCAACTCTATAACGCGCTTATGGTTGGTCCTACAAGAAAAATGCAAATAACTATTTTGTAGGAAATTTTATCAGCTTGAATTTTGAAAAAAAGTTAAAAATTGATAGAAGTAACTGTTTTCGAGATATAAGCAAGAAACTGTTACCTTAATCAAGCGCTTGCATATAAACAAATTTAGTACTATTAGTATTATTATTGTTAATGTTATTGTTATTAATATGACGACTAAAAACGACTCTCAAGACTTTGGTGACTTTTATGTCACCTCCTTTTTCTTCTAATAAAGTATTGGACCCATAAAATTAAGTGTATTTTAAATCACAAGACATTTCCTGTTAAAGCACTTTTTTTTTAAATATTAATTATTTTCAAACTTATATCTCGCTTATGGTTAGTCCTACATGAAAAATGCAAATAACTATTTTGTAGGAAATTTTATCAGCTTTAATTTTAGTTAAAAGATAAAAATTGATAGAAGTAACTGTTTTCGAGATATAAGCAAGAAACCAAAAAACTGTTACCTTAATTAAGCGTTTTCATATAAGCAAATTTAGTACTATTTGTATTATTATTATTAATGTTATTGTTATTAATATGACGACCAAAAACGACTCTGAAGACTTTGGTGACTTTTATGTCTTCTCCTTTTTCCTATACTAAAGTGTTAGACTCAATTAATTTAGTTTAATTTAGGTTTTTCAAACATTTTATTTTAAAGCAAATTTTTGTTAAAGATTATTTATATCCAACTCTATAACTCGCTTATGGTTGGTCTTACAAAAGAAATGCAAATAACTATTTTGTAGGAAATTTTATCAGCTTTAATTTTGAAAAAAAGATAAAAATTGATAGGAGTAATTGTTTTCGAGATATAAGCAAAAAACCAAAGTGAAAACTGTTACAGTTACTGAACAAAAATGTAATTCAGTTTTCAATGTTTGAGACGAAGACGAAAATGCATCATTTAAAAACGACTCTGAATACTTCAGTGACTTTTATGTCACCTCCTTTTTCTTCCAATAAAGTATTAGACCCAATAAATTAAGTGTATTTTAAATCACAAGACATTTTCTGTTAATGCACTTTTTTTTTAAATATTAATTATTTTCAAACTTATATCTCGCTTATGGTTAGTCCTACATGAAAAATGCAAATAACTATTTTGTAGGAAATTTTATCAGCTTTAATTTTAGTAAAAAGATAAAAATTGATAGGAGTAACTGTTTTTGAGATATAAGCAAGAAACCAAAAAACTGTTACCTTAATTAAGCGTTTGCATATAAGAAAATTTAGTACTATTAGTATTATTATTATTAATGTTATTGTTATTAATATGACGATTAAAAACGACTCTGAAGACTTTGGTGACTTTTACGTCGCCTCCTTTTTCCTCTACTAAAGTGTTAGACCCAATTAATTTAGTTTAATTTCGGTTTTTCAAACATTTTATTTTAAAGCAAATTTTTGTTAAATATTATTTATATCCAACTCTATAACTCGCTTATGGTTGGTCCTACAAGAAAAATGCAAATAACTATTTTGTAGGAAATTTTATCAGCTTTAATTTAAAAAAAAAGATAAAAATTGATAGGAGTAACTGTTTTCGAGATATAAGCAAAAAACCAATATGAAAACTGTAACTGTTACTGAACAAAAATGTAATTCAGTTTTCAATGTTTGAGACGATGACAAAAATGCAGCATTTAAAAACGACTCTGAAGACTTCAGTGACTTTTATGTCACCTCCTTTTCCTTCTAATAAAGTATTGGACCCAATAAATTAAGTGTATTTTAAATCACAAGGCATTTTCTGTTAAAGCACATTTGTTTTAAATATTAATTATTTTCAAACTTATATCTCGCTTATGGTTAGTCCTACATAAAAAATGCAAATAACTAATTTGTAGGAAATTTTATCAGCTTTAATTTTAGTAAAAAGATAAAAATTGATAGGAGTAACTGTTTTCGAGATATAAACAAGAAACCACAAAACTGTTACCTTAATTAAGCGCTTGCATATAAGCAAATTTAGTACTATTAGTATTATTATTATTAATGTTATTGTTATTAATATGACGACTAAAGACGACTCTGAAACCTTTAGTGACTTTTGTGTCTTCTCCTTTTTCCTCTACTAAAGTGTTAGACACAATTAATTTAGTTTAATTTCGGTTTTTCAAACATTTTATTTTAAAGCAAATTTTTGTTAAATATTATTTATATCCAACTCTATAACTTGCTTATGCTTGTTTCTACAAGAAAAATGTAAATAACTATATTAGTGTTTTCGAGATATAAGCAAAAAACCAATAAGAAAACTATAACTGTTACTGAACAAAAATGTAATTCAGTTTTCAATGTTTGAGACGAAGACGAAAATGCAGCATTTAAAGTCGACTCTGAAGACTTCAGTGACTTATATGTCACCTCCTTTTTCTTCTAATAAAGTATTGGACCTAATAAATTAAGTGTATTTTAAATCACTAAACATTTTCTGTTAAAGCACTTTTTTTTAAATATTAATTATTTTCAAACTTATATCTCGCTTATGGTTAGTCCTACATGAAAAATGCAAATAACTATTTTGTAGGAAATTTTATCAGCTTTAATTTTAGTAAAAAGATAAAAATTGATAGGAGTAACTGTTTTCGAGATATAAGCAAGAAACCAAAAAACTGTTACCATAATTAAGAGTTTGCATATAAGAAAATTTAGTACTATTAGTATTATTATTATTAATGTTATTGTTATTAATATGACGACTAAAGACGACTCTGAAACATTTAGTGACTTTTATGTCTTCTCCTTTTTCCTCTACTAAAGTGGAAGACACAATTAATTTAGTTTAATTCCGGTTTTTCAAGCATTTTTTTAAAGCAAATTTTTGTTAAATATTATTTATATCCAACTCTATAACTCGTTTATACTTGATCCTACAAGAAAAATGTAAATAACTATTTTGTTGGAAATTTTATCAGCTTTAATTTTGGAAGAAAGATAAAATTTGATAGGAGTAACTGTTTTCAAGATATAAGCAAAAAACCAATAAGAAAACTGTAACTGTTACTGAACAAAAATGTAATTCAGTTTTCAATGTTTGAGACAAAGACGAAAATGCAGCATTTAAAGTCGACTCTGAAGACTTCAGTGACTTATATGTCACCTCCTTTTTCTTCTAATAAAGTATTGGACCTAATAAATTAAGTGTATTTTAAATCACTAAACATTTTCTGTTAAAGCACTATTTTTTAAATATTAATTATTTTCAAACTTATATCTCGCTTATGGTTAGTCCTACATGAAAAATGCAAATAACTATTTTGTAGGAAATTTTATCAGCTTTAATTTTAGTAAAAAGATAAAAATTGATAGGAGTAACTGTTTTCGAGATATAAGCAAGAAACCAAAAAACTGTTACCTTAATTAAGCGTTTGCATATAAGCAAATTTAGTACTATTAGTATTATTATTAATGTTATTGTTATTAATATGACGACTAAAGACGACTTTGAAACCTTTAGAGACTTTTATGTCTTCTCCTTTTTCCTCCACTAAAGTGTTAGACACAATTAATTTAGTTTAATTTCAGTTTTTCAAACATTTTATTTTAAAGCAAATTTTTGTTAGATATTATTTATATCCATCTCTATAACTCACTTATGCTTGGTCCTACAAGAAAAATGCAAATATCTACTTTGTTGGAAATTTTATCAGCTTTAATTTTGAAAGAAAGATAAAATTTGATAGGTGTAACTGTTTTCGAGATTTAAGCAAAAAACCAAGAAGAAAACTGTAACTGTTACTGAACAAAAATGTAATTCAGTTTTCAATGTTTGAGACGATGACAAAAATGCAGCATTTAAAAACGACTCTGAAGACTTCAGTGACTTTTATGTCACCTCCTTTTTCTTCTAATAAAGTATTGGACCCAATAAATTAAGTGTATTTTAAATCACAAGGCATTTTCTGTTAAAGCACATTTGTTTTAAATATTAATTATTTTCAAACTTATATCTCGCTTATGGTTAGTCCTACATGAAAAATGCAAATAACTATTTTGTAGGAAATTTTATCAGCTTTAATTTTAGTAAAAAGATAAAAATTGATAGGAGTAACTGTTTTCGAGATATAAGCAAGAAACCAAAAAACTGTTACCTTAATTAAGCGTTTGCATATAAGAAAATTTAGTGGTATTAATATTATTATTATTAATGTTATTGTTATTAATATGACGACTAAAGACGACTCTGAAACATTTAGTGACTTTTATGTCTTCTCCTTTTTCTTCTACTAAAGTGGAAGACACAATTAATTTAGTTTAATTCCGGTTTTTCAAGCATTTTATTTTAAAGCAAATTTTTGTTAAATATTATTTATATCCAACTCTATAACTCGTTTATACTTGGTTCTACAAGAAAAATGTAAATAACTATTTTGTTGGAAATTTTATCAGCTTTAATTTTGGAAGAAAGATAAAATTTGATAGGAGTAACTGTTTTCAAGATATAAGCAAAAAACCAATAAGAAAACTGTAACTGTTACTGAACAAAAATGTAATTCAGTTTTCAATGTTTGAGACAAAGACGAAAATGCAGCATTTAAAATCGACTCTGAAGACTTCAGTGACTTTTATGTCACCTCCTTTTTCTTCCAATAAAGTATTAGACCCAATAAATTAAGTGTATTTTAAATCACAAGACATTTTCTGTTAATGCACTTTTTTTTTTAATATTAATTATTTTCAAACTTATATCTCGCTTATGGTTAGTCCTACATGAAAAATGCAAATAACTATTTTGTAGGAAATTTTATCAGCTTTAATTTTAGTAAAAAGATAAAAATTGATAGGAGTAACTGTTTTCGAGATATAAGCAAGAAACCAAAAAACTGTTACCTTAATTAAGCGTTTGCATATAAGAAAATTTAGTACTATTAGTATTATTATTATTAATGTTATTGTTATTAATATGACGATTAAAAACGACTCTGAAGACTTTGGTGACTTTTACGTCGCCTCCTTTTTCCTCTACTAAAGTGTTAGACCCAATTAATTTAGTTTAATTTCGGTTTTTCAAACATTTTATTTTAAAGCAAATTTTTGTTAAATATTATTTATATCCAACTCTATAACTCGCTTATGGTTGGTCCTACAAGAAAAATGCAAATAACTATTTTGTAGGAAATTTTATCAGCTTTAATTTTAAAAGAAAGATAAAAATTGATAGGAGTAACTGTTTTCGAGATATAAGCAAAAAACCAATATGAAAACTGTAACTGTTACTGAACAAAAATGTAATTCAGTTTTCAATGTTTGAGACGATGACAAAAATGCAGCATTTAAAAACGACTCTGAAGACTTCAGTGACTTTTATGTCACCTCCTTTTCCTTCTAATAAAGTATTGGACCCAATAAATTAAGTGTATTTTAAATCACAAGGCATTTTCTGTTAAAGCACATTTGTTTTAAATATTAATTATTTTCAAACTTATATCTCGCTTATGGTTAGTCCTACATAAAAAATGCAAATAACTAATTTGTAGGAAATTTTATCAGCTTTAATTTTAGTAAAAAGATAAAAATTGATAGGAGTAACTGTTTTCGAGATATAAACAAGAAACCACAAAACTGTTACCTTAATTAAGCGCTTGCATATAAGCAAATTTAGTACTATTAGTATTATTTTATTGATGTTATTGTTATTAATATGACGACTAAAAACGACTCTGAAGACTTTGGTGACTTTTATGTCTTCTTCTTTTTCCTATACTAAAGTGTTAGACTCAATTAATTTAGTTTAATTTCGGTTTTTCAAACATTTTATTTTAAGCAAATTTTTGTTAAAGATTATTTATATCCAACTCTATAACTCGCTTATGGTTGGTCTTACAAAAGAAATGCAATTAACTATTTTGTAGGAAATTTTCTCAGCTTTAATTTTGAAAGAAAGGTAAAAATTGATAGGAGTAATTGTTTTCGAGATATAAGCAAAAAACCAAAGTGAAAACTGTTACAGTTACTGAACAAAAATGTTATTCAGTTTTCAATGTTTGAGACGAAGACGAAAATGCAGCATTTAAAAACACTCTGAAGACTTCAGCGACTTTTATGTCACCTCCTTTTTCTTCTAATAAAGTATTTGACCCAATAAATTAAGTGTATTTTAAATATCAAGACATTTTCTGTTAAAGCACTTTTTTTTTAAATATTAATAATTTTTAAACTTATATCTCGCTTATGGTTAGTCTTATATGAAAAATGCAAATAACTATTTTGTAGGAAATTTTATCAGCTTTAATTTTAGTAAAAAGATAAAAATTGATATTAGTAACTGTTTTCGAGATATAAGCATGAAACCAAAAAACTGTTACCTTAATTAAGCGTTTGCATGTAAGCAAATTTGGTACTATTAGTATTATTATTATTAATGTTATTGTTATTAATATGACGATTAAAGACGACTCTGAAACCTTTAGTGACTTTTATGTCTTCTCCTTTTTCCTCCACTAAAGTGTTAAACACAATTAATTTAGTTTAATTTTAGTTTTTCAAACATTTTATTTTAAAGCAAGTTTTTGTTAAATATTATTTATATCCAACTCTATAACTCGCTTATGGTTGGTCCTACAAGAAAAATGCAAATAACTATTTTGTAGGAAATTTTATCAGCTTTAATTTTGAAAGAAAGATAAAAATTGATAGGAGTAACTGTTTTCGAGATATAAGCAAAAAACCAATAAGAAAACTGTAACTGTTACTGAACAAAAATGTAATTCAGATTTCAATTTTTGAGACGAAGACGAAAATGCAGCATTTAAAATCGACTCTGAAGACTTCAGTGACTTATATGTCACCTCCTTTTTCTTCTAATAAAGTATTGGACCTAATAAATTAAGTGTATTTTAAATCACAAAACATTTTCAGTTAAAGCACTTTTTTTTAAATATCAATTATTTTCAAACTTATATCTCGCTTATGGTTAGTCCTACATGAAAAATGCAAATAACTATTTTGTAGGAAATTTTATCAGCTTTAATTTTAGTAAAAAGATAAAAATTGATAGAAGTAACTGTTTTCGAGATATAAGCAAGAAACTGTTACCATAATTAAGCGCTTGCATATAAGCAAATTTAGTACTATTAGTATTATTATTATTAATGTTATTGTTATTAATATGACGACTAAAGACGACTCTGAAACCATTAGTGACTTTTATGTCTTCTCCTTTTTCCTCTACTAAAGTGTTAGACACAATTAATTTAGTTTAATTTTAGTTTTTCAAACATTTTATTTTAAAGCAAGTTTTTGTTAAATATTATTTATATCCAACTCTATAACTCGCTTATGGTTGGTCCTACAAGAAAAATGCAAATAACTATTTTGTAAGAAATTTTATCAGCTTTAATCTTGAAAGAAAGATAAAAATTGATAGGAGTAACTGTTTTCGAGATATAAGCAAGAAACCAATAAGAAAACTGTAACTGTTACTGAACAAAAATGTAATTCAGTTTTCAATGTTTGAGATGAAGACGAAAATGCAGCATTTAAAATCGACTCTGAAGACTTCAGTGACTTTTATGTCACCTCCTTTTTCTTCTAATAAAGTATTGGACTCATTAAATTAAGTGTATTTTAAATCACAAGACATTTTCTGTTAAAGCACTTTTTTTTAAATATTAATTATTTTCAAACTTATATCTCGCTTATGGTTAGTCCTACATAAAAAATGCAAGATATTATTTTGTAGGAAATTTTATCAGCTTTAATTTTAGTAAAACGATAAAAATTGATAGGAGTAACTGTTTTCGAGATATAAGCAAGAAACCAAAAAACTGTTACCTTAATTAAGCGTTTGCATATAAGAAAATTTAGTACTATTAATATTATTATTATTAATGTTATTGTTATTAATATGACGACTAAAGACGACTCTGAAACATTTAGTGACTTTTATGTCTTCTCCTTTTTCCTCTACTAAAGTGGAAGACACAATTAATTTAGTTTAATTCCGGTTTTTCAAGCATTTTTTTAAAGCAAATTTTTGTTAAATATTATTTATATCCAACTCTATAACTCGTTTATACTTGGTCCTACAAGAAAAATGTAAATAACTATTTTGTTGGAAATTTTATCAGCTTTAATTTTGGAAGAAAGATAAAATTTGATAGGAGTAACTGTTTTCAAGATATAAGCAAAAAACCAATAAGAAAACTGTAACTGTTACTGAACAAAAATGTAATTCAGTTTTCAATGTTTGAGACAAAGACGAAAATGCAGCATTTAAAAACGACTCTGAAGACTTTTTAATGCAAGCGCTTAATTAAGGTAACAGTTTTTTGGTTTCTTGCTTATATCTCGAAAACAGTTACTCCTATCAATTTTTATCTTTTTACTAAAATTAAAGCTGATAAAATTTCCTACAAAATAGTTATTTGCATTTTTCATGTAGGACTAACCATAAGCGAGATATAAGTTTGAAAATAATTAATATTTAAAAAAAAAGTGCATTAACAGAAAATGTCTTGTGATTTAAAATACACTTAATTTATTGGGTTTAATACTTTATTAGAAGAAAAAGGAGGTGACATAAAAGTCACTGAAGTCTTCAGAGTAGATTTTAAATGCTGCATTTTCGTCTTTGTCTCAAACATTGAAAATTGAATTACATTTTTGTTCAGTAACAGTTACAGTTTTCTTATTGGTTTTTTGCTTATATCTTGAAAACAGTTACTCCTATCAAATTTTATCTTTCTTCCAGAATTAAAGCTGATAAAATTTCCAACAAAATAGTTATTTACATTTTTCTTGTAGGACCAAGTATAAACGAGTTATAGAGTTGGATATAAATAATATTTAACAAAAATTTGCTTTAAAATAAAATGCTTGAAAAACCGGAATTAAACTAAATTAATTGTGTCTTCCACTTTAGTAGAGGAAAAAGGAGAAGACATAAAAGTCACTAAATGTTTCAGAGTCGTCTTTAGTCGTCATATTAATAACAATAACATTAATAATAATAATACTAATAGTACTAAATTTTCTTATATGCAAACGCTTAATTAAGGTAACAGTTTTTTGGTTTCTTGCTTATATCTCGAAAACAGTTACTCCTATCAATTTTTATCTTTTTACTAAAATTAAAGCTGATAAAATTTCCTACAAAATAGTTATTTGCATTTTTCATGTAGGACTAACCATAAGCGAGATATAAGTTTGAAAATAATTAATATTTAAAAAAAAGTGCTTTAACAGAAAATGTTTAGTGATTTAAAATACACTTAATTTATTAGGTCCAATACTTTATTAGAAGAAAAAGGAGGTGACATATAAGTCACTGAAGTTTTCAGAGTCGACTTTAAATGCTGCATTTTCGTCTTCGTCTCAAACATTAAAAACTGAATTACATTTTTGTTCAGTAACAGTTACAGTTTTCATATTGGTTTTTTGCTTATATCTCGAAAACAGTTACTCCTATCAATTTTTATCTTTCTTTTAAAATTAAAGCTGATAAAATTTCCTACAAAATAGTTATTTGCATTTTTCTTGTAGGACCAACCATAAGCGAGTTATAGAGTTGGATATAAATAATATTTAACAAAAACTTTCTTTAAAATAAAATGTTTGAAAAACTAAAATTAAACTAAATTAATTGTGTCTAACACTTTAGTAGAGGAAAAAGGAGAAGACATAAAAGTCACTAAAGGTTTCAGAGTCGTCTTTAATCGTCATATTAATAACAATAACATTAATAATAATAATACTAATAGTACTAAATTTGCTTACATGCAAACGCTTAATTAAGGTAACAGTTTTTTGGTTTCTTGCTTATATCTCAAAAACAGTTACTTATATCAATTTTTATTTTTTTACAAACATTAAAGCTGATAAAATTTCCTACAAAATAATTATTTGAATTTTTCATGTAAGACTAACCATAAGCGAGATATAAGTTTAAAAATTATTAATATTTAAAAAAAAAGTGCTTTAACAGAAAATGCCTTGTGATTTAAAATACACTTAATTTATTGGGTCCACTACTTTATTAGAAGAAAAAGGAGGTGACATAAAAGTCGCTGAAGTCTTCAGAGTCGATTTTAAATGCTGCATTTTCGTCTTCGTCTCAAACATTGAAAACTGAATTACATTTTTGTTCAGTAACTGTAACAGTTTTCACTTTGGTTTTTTGCTTATATCTCGAAAACAATTACTCCAATCAATTTTTATCTATCTTTCAAAATTAAAGCTGATAAAATTTCCAACAAAATAGTTATTTACATTTTTCTTGTAGGACCAAGTATAAACGAGTTATAGAGTTGGATATAAATAATATTTAACAAAAATTTGCTTTACAATAAAATGCTTGAAAAACCGGAATTAAACTAAATTAATTGTGTCTAACACTTTAGTAGAGGAAAAAGGAGAAGACATAAAAGTCACTAAATGTTTGAGAGTCGTCTTTAGTCGTCATATTAATAACAATAACATTAATAATAATAATACTAATAGTACTAAATTTGCTTATATGCAAACGCTTAATTAAGGTAACAGTTTTTTGGTTTCTTGCTTATATCTCGAAAACAGTTACTCCTATCAATTTTTATCTTTTTTTCAGAATTAAAGCTGATAAATTTTTCTACAAAATAGTTATTTGCATTTTTTTGTAGGACCAACCATAAGCGAGTTATAGAGTTGGATATAAATAATCTTTAACAAAAATTTGCTTTAAAATAAAATGTTTGAAAAACCGATATTAAACTAAATTAATTTGGTCTAACACATTAGTAGAGGAAAAAGAAGAAGACATAAAAGTCACCAAAGTCTTCAGAGTTGTTTTTAGTACAAAATTTGCTTATAAGCAAACGCTTAATTAAGGTAACAGTTTTTTGGTTTCTTGTTTATATCTCGAAAACAGTTACTCCTATCAATTTTTATCGTTTTACTAAAATTAAAGCTGATAAAATTTCCTACAAAATAATATCTTGCATTTTTTATGTAGGACTAACCATAAGCGAGATATAAGTTTGAAAATAATTAATATTTAAAAAAAAGTGCTTTAACAGAAAATGTCTTGTGATTTAAAATACACTTAATTTAATGAGTCCAATACTTTATTAGAAGAAAAAGGAGGTGACATAAAAGTCACTGAAGTCTTCAGAGTCGATTTTAAATGCTGCATTTTCGTCTTCATCTCAAACATTGAAAACTGAATTACATTTTTGTTCAGTAACAGTTACAGTTTTCTTATTGGTTTCTTGCTTATATCTCGAAAACAGTTACTTCTATCAATTTTTATCTTTCTTTCAAGATTAAAGCTGATAAAATTTCTTACAAAATAGTTATTTGCATTTTTCTTGTAGGACCAACCATAAGCGAGTTATAGAGTTGGATATAAATAATATTTAACAAAAATTTGCTTTAAAATAAAATGTTTGAAAAACTAAAATTAAACTAAATTAATTGTGTCTAACACTTTAGTAGAGGAAAAAGGAGAAGACATAAAAGTCACTAATGGTTTCAAAGTCGTCTTTAGTCGTCATATTAATAACAATAACAATAATAATAATAATACTAATAGTACTAAATTTGCTTATATGCAAGCGCTTAATTAAGGTAACAGTTTCTTGCTTATATCTCGAAAACAGTTACTTCTATCAATTTTTATCTTTTTACTAAAATTAAAGCTGATAAAATTTCCTACAAAATAGTTATTTGCATTTTTCATGTAGGACTAACCATAAGCGAGATATAAGTTTGAAAATAATTGATATTTAAAAAAAAGTGCTTTAACAGAAAATGTTTTGTGATTTAAAATACACTTAATTTATTAGGTCCAATACTTTATTAGAAGAAAAAGGAGGTGACATATAAGTCACTGAAGTCTTCAGAGTCGATTTTAAATGCTGCATTTTCGTCTTCGTCTCAAACATTGAAAACTGGATTACATTTTTGTTCAGTAACAGTTACAGTTTTCTTATTGGTTTTTTGCTTATATCTCGAAAACAATTACTCCTATCAATTTTTATCTTTCTTTCAAAATTAAAGCTGATAAAATTTCCTACAAAATAGTTAATTGCATTTCTTTTGTAAGACCAACCATAAGCGAGTTATAGAGTTAGATATAAATAATCTTTAACAAAAATTTGCTTAAAATAAAATGTTTGAAAAACCGAAATTAAACTAAATTAATTGAGTCTAACACTTTAGTATAGGAAAAAGGAAAAGACATAAAAGTCACCAAAGTCTTCAGAGTCGTTTTTAGTCGTCATATTAATAACAATAACATCAATAAAATAATACTAATAGTACTAAATTTGCTTATATGCAAGCGCTTAATTAAGGTAACAGCTTTGTGGTTTCTTGTTTATAACTCGAAAACAGTTACTCCTATCAATTTTTATCTTTTTACTAAAATTAAAGCTGATAAAATTTCCTACAAATTAGTTATTTGCATTTTTTATGTAGGACTAACCATAAGCGAGATATAAGTTTGAAAATAATTAATATTTAAAACAAATGTGCTTTAACAGAAAATGCCTTGTGATTTAAAATACACTTAATTTATTGGGTCCAATACTTTATTAGAAGAAAAAGGAGGTGACATAAAAGTCACTGAAGTTTTCAGAGTCGTTTTTAAATGCTGCATTTTTGTCATCGTCTCAAACATTGAAAACTGAATTACATTTTTGTTCAGTAACAGTTACAGTTTTCTTCTTGGTTTTTTGCTTAAATCTCGAAAACAGTTACACCTATCAAATTTTATCTTTCTTTCAAAATTAAAGCTGATAAAATTTCCAACAAAGTAGATATTTGCATTTTTCTTGTAGGACCAAGCATAAGTGAGTTATAGAGATGGATATAAATAATATCTAACAAAAATTTGCTTTAAAATAAAATGTTTGAAAAACTGAAATTAAAGTAAATTAATTGTGTCTTACACTTTAGTGGACGAAAAAGGAGAAGACATAAAAGTCTCTAAAGGTTTCAAAGTCGTCTTTAGTCGTCATATTAATAACAATAACATTAATAATAATACTAATAGTACTAAATTTGCTTATATGCAAACGCTTAATTAAGGTAACAATTTTTTTGGTTTCTTGCTTATATCTCGAAAACAGTTACTCCTATCAATTTTTATCTTTTTATCAAAATTAAAGCTGATAAAATTTCCCACAAAATAGTTAATTGCATTTTTTTGTAGGACCAACCATAAGCGAGTTATAGAGTTGAATATAAATAATCTTTAACAAAAATTTGTTTTAAAATAAAATGTTTGAAAAACCGATATTAAACTAAATTAATTGGGTCTAACACTTTAGTAGAGGAAAAAGGAGAAGACATAAAAGTCACCAAAGTCTTCAGAGTTGTTTTTAGTACTAAATTTGCTTATATGCAAGCGCTTAATTAAGGTAACAGTTTTGTGGTTTCTTGTTTATATCTCGAAAACAGTTACTCCTATCAATTTTTATCTTTTTACTAAAATTAAAGCTGATAAAATTTCCTACAAATTAGTTATTTGCATTTTTTATGTAGGACTAACCATAAGCGAGATATAAGTTTGAAAATAATTAATATTTAAAAAAAATGTGCTTTAACAGAAAATGCCTTGTGATTTAAAATACACTTAATTTATTGGGTCCAATACTTTATTAGAAGGAAAAGGAGGTGACATAAAAGTCACTGAAGTCTTCAGAGTCGTTTTTAAATGCTGCATTTTTGTCATCGTCTCAAACATTGAAAACTGAATTACATTTTTGTTCAGTAACAGTTACAGTTTTCATATTGGTTTTTTGCTTATATCTCGAAAACAGTTACTCCTATCAATTTTTATCTTTCTTTTAAAATTAAAGCTGATAAAATTTCCTACAAAATAGTTATTTGCATTTTTCTTGTAGGACCAACCATAAGCGAGTTATAGAGTTGGATATAAATAATATTTAACAAAAATTTGCTTTAAAATAAAATGTTTGAAAAACCGAAATTAAACTAAATTAATTGGGTCTAACACTTTAGTAGAGGAAAAAGGAGGCGACGTAAAAGTCACCAAAGTCTTCAGAGTCGTTTTTAATCGTCATATTAATAACAATAACATTAATAATAATAATACTAATAGTACTAAATTTTCTTATATGCAAACGCTTAATTAAGGTAACAGTTTTTTGGTTTCTTGCTTATATCTCGAAAACAGTTACTCCTATCAATTTTTATCTTTTTACTAAAATTAAAGCTGATAAAATTTCCTACAAAATAGTTATTTGCATTTTTCATGTAGGACTAACCATAAGCGAGATATAAGTTTGAAAATAATTAATATTTAAAAAAAAAGTGCATTAACAGAAAATGTCTTGTGATTTAAAATACACTTAATTTATTGGGTCTAATACTTTATTGGAAGAAAAAGGAGGTGACATAAAAGTCACTGAAGTCTTCAGAGTCGATTTTAAATGCTGCATTTTCGTCTTTGTCTCAAACATTGAAAACTGAATTACATTTTTGTTCAGTTACAGTTTCAGTTTTCTTATTGGTTTTTTGCTTATATCTTGAAAACAGTTACTCCTATCAAATTTTATTTTTTTTCCAAAATTAAAGCTGATAAAATTTCCAACAAAATAGTTATTTACATTTTTCTTGTAGGACCAAGTATAAACGAGTTATAGAGTTGGATATAAATAATATTTAACAAAAATTTGCTTTAAAATAAAATGCTTGAAAAACCGGAATTAAACTAAATTAATTGTGTCTTCCACTTTAGTAGAAGAAAAAGGAGAAGACATAAAAGTCACTAAATGTTTCAGAGTCGTCTTTAGTCGTCATATTATTAACAATAACATTAATAATAATAATATTAATAGTACTAAATTTTCTTATATGCAAACGCTTAATTAAGGTAACAGTTTTTTGGTTTCTTGCTTATATCTCGAAAACAGTTACTCCTATCAATTTTTATCTTTTTACTAAAATTAAAGCTGATAAAATTTCCTACAAAATAGTTATTTGCATTTTTCATGTAGGACTAACCATAAGCGAGATATAAGTTTGAAAATAATTAATATTTAAAACAAATGTGCTTTAACAGAAAATGCCTTGTGATTTAAAATACACTTAATTTATTGGGTCCAATACTTTATTAGAAGAAAAAGGAGGTGACATAAAAGTCACTGAAGTCTTCAGAGTCGTTTTTAAATGCTGCATTTTTGTCATCGTCTCAAACATTGAAAACTGAATTACATTTTTGTTCAGTAACAGAGTCAGTTTTCTTCTTGGTTTTTTGCTTAAATCTCGAAAACAGTTACACCTATCAAATTTTATCTTTCTTTCAAAATTAAAGCTGATAAAATTTCCAACAAAGTAGATATTTGCATTTTTCTTGTAGGACCAAGCATAAGTGAGTTATAGAGATGGATATAAATAATATCTAACAAAAATTTGCTTTAAAATAAAATGTTTGAAAAACTGAAATTAAACTAAATTAATTGTGTCTAACACTTTAGTGGAGGAAAAAGGAGAAGACATAAAAGTCTCTAAAGGTTTCAAAGTCGTCTTTAGTCGTCATATTAATAACAATAACATTAATAATAATACTAATAGTACTAAATTTGCTTATATGCAAACGCTTAATTAAGGTAACAGTTTTTTGGTTTCTTGCTTATATCTCGAAAACAGTTACTCCTATCAATTTTGATCTTTTTTTCAAAATTAAAGCTGATAAAATTTCCCACAAAATAGTTAATTGCATTTTTTTGTAGGACCAACCATAAGCGAGTTATAGAGTTGAATATAAATAATCTTTAACAAAAATTTGTTTTAAAATAAAATGTTTGAAAAACCGATATTAAACTAAATTAATTGGGTCTAACACTTTAGTAGAGGAAAAAGGAGAAGACATAAAAGTCACCAAAGTCTTCAGAGTTGTTTTTAGTACTAAATTTGCTTATATGCAAGCGCTTAATTAAGGAAACAGTTTTTTGGTTTCTTGCTTATATCTCGAAAACAGTTACTCCTATCAATTTTTATCTTTTTACTAAAATTAAAGCTGATAAAATTTCCTACAAAATAGTTATTTGCATTTTTCATGTAGGACTAACCATAAGCGAGATATAAGTTTGAAAATAATTAATATTTAAAAAAAAGTGCTTTAACAGAAAATGTTTAGTGATTTAAAATACACTTAATTTATTAGGTCCAATACTTTATTAGAAGAAAAAGGAGGTGACATATAAGTCACTGAAGTCTTCAGAGTCGACTTTAAATGCTGCATTTTCGTCTTCGTCTCAAACATTGAAAACTGAATTACATTTTTGTTCAGTAACAATTACAGTTTTCATATTGGTTTTTTGCTTATATCTCGAAAACAGTTACTCCTATCAATTTTTATCTTTCTTTTAAAATTAAAGCTGATAAAATTTCCTACAAAATAGTTATTTGCATTTTTCTTGTAGGCCCAACCATAAGCGAGTTATAGAGTTGGATATAAATAATATTTAACAAAAATTTGCTTTAAAATAAAATGTTTGAAAAACCGAAATTAAACTAAATTAATTGGGTCTAACACTTTAGTAGAGGAAAAAGGAGGCGACGTAAAAGTCACCAAAGTCTTCAGAGTCGTTTTTAATCGTCATATTAATAACAATAACATTAATAATAATAATACTAATAGTACTAAATTTTCTTATATGCAAACGCTTAATTAAGGTAACAGTTTTTTGGTTTCTTGCTTATATCTCGAAAACAGTTACTCCTATCAATTTTTATCTTTTTACTAAAATTAAAGCTGATAAAATTTCCTACAAAATAGTTATTTGCATTTTTCATGTAGGACTAACCATAAGCGAGATATAAGTTTGAAAATAATTAATATTTAAAAAAAAAGTGCATTAACAGAAAATGTCTTGTGATTTAAAATACACTTAATTTATTGGGTCTAATACTTTATTGGAAGAAAAAGGAGGTGACATAAAAGTCACTGAAGTCTTCAGAGTCGATTTTAAATGCTGCATTTTCGTCTTTGTCTCAAACATTGAAAACTGAATTACATTTTTGTTCAGTAACAGTTACAGTTTTCTTATTGGTTTTTTGCTTATATCTTGAAAACAGTTACTCCTATCAAATTTTATCTTTCTTCCAAAATTAAAGCTGATAAAATTTCCAACAAAATAGTTATTTACATTTTTCTTGTAGGACCAAGTATAAACGAGTTATAGAGTTGGATATAAATAATATTTAACAAAAATTTGCTTTAAAAAAATGCTTGAAAAACCGGAATTAAACTAAATTAATTGTGTCTTCCACTTTAGTAGAGGAAAAAGGAGAAGACATAAAAGTCACTAAATGTTTCAGAGTCGTCTTTAGTCGTCATATTAATAACAATAACATTAATAATAATAATATTAATAGTACTAAATTTTCTTATATGCAAACGCTTAATTAAGGTAACAGTTTTTTGGTTTCTTGCTTATATCTCGAAAACAGTTACTCCTATCAATTTTTATCGTTTTACTAAAATTAAAGCTGATAAAATTTCCTACAAAATAATATCTTGCATTTTTTATGTAGGACTAACCATAAGCGAGATATAAGTTTGAAAATAATTAATATTTAAAAAAAAGTGCTTTAACAGAAAATGTCTTGTGATTTAAAATACACTTAATTTAATGAGTCCAATACTTTATTAGAAGAAAAAGGAGGTGACATAAAAGTCACTGAAGTTTTCAGAGTCGATTTTAAATGCTGCATTTTCGTCTTCATCTCAAACATTGAAAACTGAATTACATTTTTGTTCAGTAACAGTTACAGTTTTCTTATTGGTTTCTTGCTTATATCTCGAAAACAGTTACTCCTATCAATTTTTATCTTTCTTTCAAGATTAAAGCTGATAAAATTTCTTACAAAATAGTTATTTGCATTTTTCTTGTAGGACCAACCATAAGCGAGTTATAGAGTTGGATATAAATAATATTTAACAAAAACTTGCTTTAAAATAAAATGTTTGAAAAACTAAAATTAAACTAAATTAATTGTGTCTAACACTTTAGTAGAGGAAAAAGGAGAAGACATAAAAGTCACTAATGGTTTCAGAGTCGTCTTTAGTCGTCATATTAATAACAATAACATTAATAATAATAATACTAATAGTACTAAATTTGCTTATATGCAAGCGCTTAATTAAGGTAACAGTTTCTTGCTTATATCTCGAAAACAGTTACTTCTTTCAATTTTTATCTTTTTACCAAAATTAAAGCTGATAAAATTTCCTACAAAATAGTTATTTGCATTTTTCATGTAGGACTAACCATAAGCGAGATATAAGTTTGAAAATAATTAATATTTAAAAAATAGTGCTTTAACAGAAAATGTTTAGTGATTTAAAATACACTTAATTTATTAGGTCCAATACTTTATTAGAAGAAAAAGGAGGTGACATATAAGTCACTGAAGTCTTCAGAGTCGACTTTAATGCTGCATTTTCGTCTTCGTCTCAAACATTGAAAACTGAATTACATTTTTGTTCAGTAACAGTTACAGTTTTCATATTGGTTTTTTGCTTATATCTCGAAAACAGTTACTCCTATCAATTTTTATCTTTCTTTTAAAATTAAAGCTGATAAAATTTCCTACAAAATAGTTATTTGCATTTTTTTTGTAGGCCCAACCATAAGCGAGTTATAGAGTTGAATATAAATAATATTTAACAAAAATTTGCTTTAAAATAAAATGTTTGAAAAACCGAAATTAAACTAAATTAATTGGGTCTAACACTTTAGTAGAGGAAAAAGGAGGCGACGTAAAAGTCACCAAAGTCTTCAGAGTCGTTTTTAATCGTCATATTAATAACAATAACATTAATAATAATAATACTAATAGTACTAAATTTTCTTATATGCAAACGCTTAATTAAGGTAACAGTTTTTTGGTTTCTTGCTTATATCTCGAAAACAGTTACTCCTATCAATTTTTATCTTTTTACTAAAATTAAAGCTGATAAAATTTCCTACAAAATAGTTATTTGCATTTTTCATGTAGGACTAACCATAAGCGAGATATAAGTTTGAAAATAATTAATATTTAAAAAAAAAGTGCATTAACAGAAAATGTCTTGTGATTTAAAATACACTTAATTTATTGGGTCTAATACTTTATTGGAAGAAAAAGGAGGTGACATAAAAGTCACTGAAGTCTTCAGAGTCGATTTTAAATGCTGCATTTTCGTCTTTGTCTCAAACATTGAAAACTGAATTACATTTTTGTTCAGTAACAGTTACAGTTTTCTTATTGGTTTTTTGCTTATATCTTGAAAACAGTTACTCCTATCAAATTTTATCTTTCTTCCAAAATTAAAGCTGATAAAATTTCCAACAAAATAGTTATTTACATTTTTCTTGTAGGACCAAGTATAAACGAGTTATAGAGTTGGATATAAATAATATTTAACAAAAATTTGCTTTAAAAAAATGCTTGAAAAACCGGAATTAAACTAAATTAATTGTGTCTTCCACTTTAGTAGAGGAAAAAGGAGAAGACATAAAAGTCACTAAATGTTTCAGAGTCGTCTTTAGTCGTCATATTAATAACAATAACATTAATAATAATAATATTAATAGTACTAAATTTTCTTATATGCAAACGCTTAATTAAGGTAACAGTTTTTTGGTTTCTTGCTTATATCTCGAAAACAGTTACTCCTATCAATTTTTATCGTTTTACGAAAATTAAAGCTGATAAAATTTCCTACAAAATAGTATCTTGCATTTTTTATGTAGGACTAACCATAAGCGAGATATAAGTTTGAAAATAATTAATATTTAAAAAAAAGTGCTTTAACAGAAAATGTCTTGTGATTTAAAATACACTTAATTTAATGAGTCCAATACTTTATTAGAAGAAAAAGGAGGTGACATAAAAGTCACTGAAGTCTTCAGAGTCGATTTTAAATGCTGCATTTTCGTCTTCATCTCAAACATTGAAAACTGAATTACATTTTTGTTCAGTAACAGTTACAGTTTTCTTATTGGTTTCTTGCTTATATCTCGAAAACAGTTACTCCTATCAATTTTTATCTTTCTTTCAAGATTAAAGCTGATAAAATTTCTTACAAAATAGTTATTTGCATTTTTCTTGTAGGACCAACCATAAGCGAGTTATAGAGTTGGATATAAATAATATTTAACAAAAACTTGCTTTAAAATAAAATGTTTGAAAAACTAAAATTAAACTAAATTAATTGTGTCTAACACTTTAGTAGAGGAAAAAGGAGAAGACATAAAAGTCACTAATGGTTTCAGAGTCGTCTTTAGTCGTCATATTAATAACAATAACATTAATAATAATAATACTAATAGTACTAAATTTGCTTATATGCAAGCGCTTAATTATGGTAACAGTTTCTTGCTTATATCTCGAAAACAGTTACTTCTATCAATTTTTATCTTTTTACTAAAATTAAAGCTGATAAAATTTCCTACAAAATAGTTATTTGCATTTTTCATGTAGGACTAACCATAAGCGAGATATAAGTTTGAAAATAATTGATATTTAAAAAAAAGTGCTTTAACTGAAAATGTTTTGTGATTTAAAATACACTTAATTTATTAGGTCCAATACTTTATTAGAAGAAAAAGGAGGTGACATATAAGTCACTGAAGTCTTCAGAGTCGATTTTAAATGCTGCATTTTCGTCTTCGTCTCAAAAATTGAAATCTGAATTACATTTTTGTTCAGTAACAGTTACAGTTTTCTTATTGGTTTTTTGCTTATATCTCGAAAACAGTTACTCCTATCAATTTTTATCTTTCTTTCAAAATTAAAGCTGATAAAATTTCCTACAAAATAGTTATTTGCATTTTTCTTGTAGGACCAACCATAAGCGAGTTATAGAGTTGGATATAAATAATATTTAACAAAAACTTGCTTTAAAATAAAATGTTTGAAAAACTAAAATTAAACTAAATTAATTGTGTTTAACACTTTAGTGGAGGAAAAAGGAGAAGACATAAAAGTCACTAAAGGTTTCAGAGTCGTCTTTAATCGTCATATTAATAACAATAACATTAATAATAATAATACTAATAGTACCAAATTTGCTTACATGCAAACGCTTAATTAAGGTAACAGTTTTTTGGTTTCATGCTTATATCTCGAAAACAGTTACTAATATCAATTTTTATCTTTTTACTAAAATTAAAGCTGATAAAATTTCCTACAAAATAGTTATTTGCATTTTTCATATAAGACTAACCATAAGCGAGATATAAGTTTAAAAATTATTAATATTTAAAAAAAAAGTGCTTTAACAGAAAATGTCTTGATATTTAAAATACACTTAATTTATTGGGTCAAATACTTTATTAGAAGAAAAAGGAGGTGACATAAAAGTCGCTGAAGTCTTCAGAGTGTTTTTAAATGCTGCATTTTCGTCTTCGTCTCAAACATTGAAAACTGAATAACATTTTTGTTCAGTAACTGTAACAGTTTTCACTTTGGTTTTTTGCTTATATCTCGAAAACAATTACTCCTATCAATTTTTACCTTTCTTTCAAAATTAAAGCTGAGAAAATTTCCTACAAAATAGTTAATTGCATTTCTTTTGTAAGACCAACCATAAGCGAGTTATAGAGTTGGATATAAATAATCTTTAACAAAAATTTGCTTAAAATAAAATGTTTGAAAAACCGAAATTAAACTAAATTAATTGAGTCTAACACTTTAGTATAGGAAAAAGAAGAAGACATAAAAGTCACCAAAGTCTTCAGAGTCGTTTTTAGTCGTCATATTAATAACAATAACATCAATAAAATAATACTAATAGTACTAAATTTGCTTATATGCAAGCGCTTAATTAAGGTAACAGTTTTGTGGTTTCTTGTTTATATCTCGAAAACAGTTACTCCTATCAATTTTTATCTTTTTACTAAAATTAAAGCTGATAAAATTTCCTACAAATTAGTTATTTGCATTTTTTATGTAGGACTAACCATAAGCGAGATATAAGTTTGAAAATAATTAATATTTAAAACAAATGTGCTTTAACAGAAAATGCCTTGTGATTTAAAATACACTTAATTTATTGGGTCCAATACTTTATTAGAAGGAAAAGGAGGTGACATAAAAGTCACTGAAGTCTTCAGAGTCGTTTTTAAATGCTGCATTTTTGTCATCGTCTCAAACATTGAAAACTGAATTACATTTTTGTTCAGTAACAGTTACAGTTTTCATATTGGTTTTTTGCTTATATCTCGAAAACAGTTACTGCTATCAATTTTTATCTTTCTTTTAAAATTAAAGCTGATAAAATTTCCTACAAAATAGTTATTTGCATTTTTCTTGTAGGACCAACCATAAGCGAGTTATAGAGTTGGATATAAATAATATTTAACAAAAATTTGCTTTAAAATAAAATGTTTGAAAAACCGAAATTAAACTAAATTAATTGGGTCTAACACTTTAGTAGAGGAAAAAGGAGGCGACGTAAAAGTCACCAAAGTCTTCAGAGTCGTTTTTAATCGTCGTATTAATAACAATAACATTAATAATAATAATACTAATAGTACTAAATTTTCTTATATGCAAACGCTTAATTAAGGTAACAGTTTTTTGGTTTCTTGCTTATATCTCGAAAACAGTTACTCCTATCAATTTTTATCTTTTTACTAGAATTAAAGCTGATAAAATTTCCTACAAAATAGTTATTTGCATTTTTCATGTAGGACTAACCATAAGCGAGATATAAGTTTGAAAATAATTAATATTAAAAAAAAAAGTGCATTAACAGAAAATGTCTTGTGATTTAAAATACACTTAATTTATTGGGTCTAATACTTTATTGGAAGAAAAAGGAGGTGACATAAAAGTCACTGAAGTCTTCAGAGTCGATTTTAAATGCTGCATTTTCGTCTTTGTCTCAAACATTGAAAACTGAATTACATTTTTGTTCAGTAACAGTTACAGTTTTCTTATTGGTTTTTTGCTTATATCTTGAAAACAGTTACTCCTATCAAATTTTATCTTTCTTCCAAAATTAAAGCTGATAAAATTTCCAACAAAATAGTTATTTACATTTTTCTTGTAGAACCAAGTATAAACGAGTTATAGAGTTGGATATAAATAATATTTAACAAAAATTTGCTTTAAAATAAAATGCTTGAAAAACCGGAATTAAACTAAATTAATTGTGTCTTCCACTTTAGTAGAAGAAAAAGGAGAAGACATAAAAGTCACTAAATGTTTCAGAGTCGTCTTTAGTCGTCATATTAATAACAATAACATTAATAATAATAATATTAATAGTACTAAATTTTCTTATATGCAAACGCTTAATTAAGGTAACAGTTTTTTGGTTTCTTGCTTATATCTCGAAAACAGTTACTCCTATCAATTTTTATCTTTTTACTAAAATTAAAGCTGATAAAATTTCCTACAAAATAGTTATTTGCATTTTTCATGTAGGACTAACCATAAGCGAGATATAAGTTTGAAAATAATTAATATTTAAAACAAATGTGCTTTAACAGAAAATGCCTTGTGATTTAAAATACACTTAATTTATTGGGTCCAATACTTTATTAGAAGAAAAAGGAGGTGACATAAAAGTCACTGAAGTCTTCAGAGTCGTTTTTAAATGCTGCATTTTTGTCATCGTCTCAAACATTGAAAACTGAATTACATTTTTGTTCAGTAACAGTTACAGTTTTCTTCTTGGTTTTTTGCTTAAATCTCGAAAACAGTTACACCTATCAAATTTTATCTTTCTTTCAAAATTAAAGCTGATAAAATTTCCAACAAAGTAGATATTTGCATTTTTCTTGTAGGACCAAGCATAAGTGAGTTATAGAGATGGATATAAATAATATCTAACAAAAATTTGCTTTAAAATAAAATGTTTGAAAAACTGAAATTAAACTAAATTAATTGTGTCTAACACTTTAGTGGAGGAAAAAGGAGAAGACATAAAAGTCTCTAAAGGTTTCAAAGTCGTCTTTAGTCGTCATATTAATAACAATAACATTAATAATAATACTAATAGTACTAAATTTGCTTATATGCAAACGCTTAATTAAGGTAACAGTTTTTTGGTTTCTTGCTTATATCTCGAAAACAGTTACTCCTATCAATTTTTATCTTTTTTTCAAAATTAAAGCTGATAAAATTTCCCACAAAATAGTTAATTGCATTTTTTTGTAGAACCAACCATAAGCGAGTTATAGAGTTGAATATAAATAATCTTTAACAAAAATTTGTTTTAAAATAAAATGTTTGAAAAACCGATATAAAACTAAATTAATTGGGTCTAACACTTTAGTAGAGGAAAAAGGAGAAGACATAAAAGTCTCTAAAGGTTTCAAAGTCGTCTTTAGTCGTCATATTAATAACAATAACATTAATAATAATACTAATAGTACTAAATTTTCTTATATGCAAACGCTTAATTAAGGTAACAGTTTTTTGGTTTCTTGCTTATATCTCAAAAACAGTTACTCCTATCAATTTTTATCTTTTTACTAAAATTAAAGCTGATAAAATTTCCTACAAAATAGTTATTTGCATTTTTCATGTAGGACTAACCATAAGCGAGATATAAGTTTGAAAATAATTAATATTTAAAAAAAAAGTGCATTAACAGAAAATGTCTTGTGATTTAAAATACACTTAATTTATTGGGTCTAATACTTTATTGGAAGAAAAAGGAGGTGACATAAAAGTCACTGAAGTATTCAGAGTCGTTTTTAAATGATGCATTTTCGTCTTCGTCTCAAACATTGAAAACTGAATTACATTTTTGTTCAGTAACAGTTACAGTTTTCATATTGGTTTTTTGCTTATATCTCGAAAACAGTTACTCCTATCAATTTTTATCTTTTTTTTAAAATTAAAGCTGATAAAATTTCCTACAAAATAGTTATTTGCATTTTTCTTGTAGGACCAACCATAAGCGAGTTATAGAGTTGGATATAAATAATATTTAACAAAAATTTGCTTTAAAATAAAATGTTTGAAAAACCGAAATTAAACTAAATTAATTGGGTCTAACACTTTAGTATAGGAAAAAGGAGAAGACATAAAAGTCACCAAAGTCTTCAGAGTCGTTTTTGGTCGTCATATTAATAACAATAACATTAATAATAATAATACAAATAGTACTAAATTTGCTTATATGAAAACGCTTAATTAAGGTAACAGTTTTTTGGTTTCTTGCTTATATCTCGAAAACAGTTACTTCTATCAATTTTTATCTTTTAACTAAAATTAAAGCTGATAAAATTTCCTACAAAATAGTTATTTGCATTTTTCATGTAGGACTAACCATAAGCGAGATATAAGTTTGAAAATAATTAATATTTAAAAAAAAAGTGCTTTAACAGGAAATGTCTTGTGATTTAAAATACACTTAATTTTATGGGTCCAATACTTTATTAGAAGAAAAAGGAGGTGACATAAAAGTCACCAAAGTCTTGAGAGTCGTTTTTAGTCGTCATATTAATAACAATAACATTAATAATAATAATACTAATAGTACTAAATTTGTTTATATGCAAGCGCTTAATTAAGGTAACAGTTTCTTGCTTATATCTCGAAAACAGTTACTTCTATCAATTTTTAACTTTTTTTCAAAATTCAAGCTGATAAAATTTCCTACAAAATAGTTATTTGCATTTTTCTTGTAGAACCAACCATAAGCGCGTTATAGAGTTGGATATAAATAATCTTTAACAAAAATTTGCTTTAAAATAAAATGTTTGAAAAACCGAAACTAAACTAAATTAATTAAGACTAACACTTTAGTAGAGGAAAAAGGAGAAGACATAAAAGTCACCAAAGTCTTGAGAGTCGTTTTTAGTCGTCATATTAATAACAATAACATTAATAATAATAATACTAATATTACTAAATTTGCTTATATGCAAGCGCTTAATTAAGGTAACAGTTTCTTGCTTATATTTCGAAAACAGTTACTCCTATCAATTTTTATCTTTTTACTAAAATTAAAGCTGATAAAATTTCCTACAAAATAGTTATTTGCATTTTTTATGTAGGACTAACCATAAGCGAGATATAAGTTTGAAAATAATTAATATTTAAAAAAAAAGTGCTTTAACAGAAAATGCCTTGTGATTTAAAATACACTTAATTTATTGGGTCCAATACTTAATTAGAAGAAAAAGGAGGTGACAGAAAATGCTGCATTTTCGTCTTCGTCTCAAACATTGAAAACTGAATTACATTTTTGTTCAGTAACAGTTACAGTTTTCTTATTGATTTTTTGCTTATATCTCGAAAACAGTTACTTCTATCAAATTTTATCATTCTTCCAAAATTAAAGCTGATAAAATTTCCAACAAAATAGTTATTTGCATTTTTCTTGTAGGACCAAGCATAAACGAGTTATAGAGTTGGATATAAATAATATTTAACAAAAATTTGCTTTAAAATAAAATGCTTGAAAAACCGGAATTAAACTAAATTAATTGTGTCTAACACTTTAGTAGAGGAAAAAGGAGAAGACATAAAAGTCACTAAATGTTTCAGAGTCTTCTTTAGTCGCCATATTAATAACAATAACATTAATAATAATAATACTAATAGTACTAAATTTGCTTATATGCAAACGCTTAATTATGGTAACAGTTTTTTGGTTTCTTGCTTATATCTCGAAAACAGTTACTCCTATCAATTTTTATCTCTTTTTCAAAATTAAAGCTGATAAAATTTTCTACAAAATAGTTGTTTGCATTTTTTTGTTGGACCAACCATAAGCGAGTTATAGAGTTGGATATAAATAATCTTTAACAAAAATTTGCTTTAAAATAAAATGTTTGAAAAACCGAAATTAAACTAAATTAATTGAGTCTAACACTTTAGTATAAGAAAAAGGAGAAGACATAAAAGTCACCAAAGCCTTGAGAGTCGTTTTTAGTCGTCATATTAATAACAATAACATTAATAATAATAATAGTAATAGTACTAAATTTGCTTATATGCAAGCGCTTTATTAAGGTAACAGTTTTTTGGTTTCTTGCTTATATCTCGAAAACAGTTACTCCTATCAATTTTTATCTTTTTTTTCAAAATTAAAGCTGATAAAATTTCCTACAAACTAGTTATTTACATTTTTTTGTAGGACCAACCATAAGCGAGTTATAGAGTTGGATATAAATAATCTTTAACAAAAATTTGCTTAAAATAAAATGTTTGAAAAACCGATATTAAACTAAATTAATTGGGTCTAACACTTTAGTAGAGGAAAAAGGAGAAGACATAAAAGTCACTAAAGTCTTCAGAGTTGTTTTTAATACTAAATTTGCTTATATGCAAGCGCTTAATTAAGATAACAGTTTTTTGGTTTCTTGCTTATATCTCGAAAACAGTTACTCCTATCAATTTTTATCTTTTTTTCAACATTAAAGCTGATAAAATTTCCTACAAACTAGTTATTTACATTTTTTTGTAGGACCAACCATAAGCGAGTTATAGAGTTGGATATAAATAATCTTTAACAAAAATTTGCTTAAAATAAAATGTTTGAAAAACCGATATTAAACTAAATTAATTGGGTCTAACACTTTAGTAGAGGAAAAAGGAGAAGACATAAAAGTCACCAAAGTCTTCAGAGTTGTTTTTAGTACTAAATTTGCTTATATGCAAGCGCTTAATTAAGGTAACAGTTTTTTGGTTTCTTGCTTATATCTCGAAAACAGTTACTCCTATCAATTTTTATCTTTTTACTAAAATTAAAGCTGATAAAATTTCCTACAAAATATTTATTTGCATTTTTCATGTAGAACTAACCATAAGCGAGATATAAGTTTGAAAATAATTAATATTTAAAAAATAGTGCTTTAACAGAAAATGTTTAGTGATTTAAAATACACTTAATTTATTAGGTCCAATACTTTATTAGAAGAAAAAGGAGGTGACATATAAGTCACTGAAGTCTTCAGAATCGACTTTAAATGCTGCATTTTCGTCTTTGTCTCAAACATTGAAAACTGAATTACATTTTTGTTCAGTAACAGTTACAGTTTTTTTATTGGTTTTTTGCTTATATCTTGAAAACAGTTACTCCTATCAAATTTTATCTTTCTTCCAAAATTAAAGCTGATAAAATTTCCAACAAAATAGTTATTTACATTTTTCTTGTAGGATCAAGTATAAACGAGTTATAGAGTTGGATATAAATAATATTTAACAAAAATTTGCTTTAAAAAAATGCTTGAAAAACCGGAATTAAACTAAATTAATTGTGTCTTCCACTTTAGTAGAGGAAAAAGGAGAAGACATAAAAGTCACTAAATGTTTCAGAGTCGTCTTTAGTCGTCATATTAATAACAATAACATTAATAATAATAATACTAATAGTACTAAATTTTCTTATATGCAAACTCTTAATTATGGTAACAGTTTTTTGGTTTCTTGCTTATATCTCGAAAACAGTTACTCCTATCAATTTTTATCTTTTTACTAAAATTAAAGCTGATAAAATTTCCTACAAAATAGTTATTTGCATTTTTCATGTAGGACTAACCATAAGCGAGATATAAGTTTGAAAATAATTAATATTTAAAAAAAAGTGCTTTAACAGAAAATGTTTAGTGATTTAAAATACACTTAATTTATTAGGTCCAATACTTTATTAGAAGAAAAAGGAGGTGACATATAAGTCACTGAAGTCTTCAGAGTCGACTTTAAATGCTGCATTTTCGTCTTCGTCTCAAACATTGAAAACTGAATTACATTTTTGTTCAGTAACAGTTATAGTTTTCTTATTGGTTTTTTGCTTATATCTCGAAAACACTAATATAGTTATTTACATTTTTCTTGTAGAAACAAGCATAAGCAAGTTATAGAGTTGGATATAAATAATATTTAACAAAAATTTGCTTTAAAATAAAATGTTTGAAAAACCGAAATTAAACTAAATTAATTGTGTCTAACACTTTAGTAGAGGAAAAAGGAGAAGACACAAAAGTCACTAAAGGTTTCAGAGTCGTCTTTAGTCGTCATATTAATAACAATAACATTAATAATAATAATACTAATAGTACTAAATTTGCTTATATGCAAGCGCTTAATTAAGGTAACAGTTTTGTGGTTTCTTGTTTATATCTCGAAAACAGTTACTCCTATCAATTTTTATCTTTTTACTAAAATTAAAGCTGATAAAATTTCCTACAAATTAGTTATTTGCATTTTTTATGTAGGACTAACCATAAGCGAGATATAAGTTTGAAAATAATTAATATTTAAAACAAATGTGCTATAACAGAAAATGCCTTGTGATTTAAAATACACTTAATTTATTGGGTCCAATACTTTATTAGAAGGAAAAGGAGGTGACATAAAAGTCACTGAAGTCTTCAGAGTCGTTTTTAAATGCTGCATTTTTGTCATCGTCTCAAACATTGAAAACTGAATTACATTTTTGTTCAGTAACAGTTACAGTTTTCATATTGGTTTTTTGCTTATATCTCGAAAACAGTTACTCCTATCAATTTTTATCTTTCTTTTAAAATTAAAGCTGATAAAATTTCCTACAAAATAGTTATTTGCATTTTTCTTGTAGGACCAACCATAAGCGAGTTATAGAGTTGGATATAAATAATATTTAACAAAAATTTGCTTTAAAATAAAATGTTTGAAAAACCGAAATTAAACTAAATTAATTGGGTCTAACACTTTAGTAGAGGAAAAAGGAGGCGACGTAAAAGTCACCAAAGTCTTCAGAGTCGTTTTTAATCGTCATATTAATAACAATAACATTAATAATAATAATACTAATAGTACTAAATTTTCTTATATGCAAACGCTTAATTAAGGTAACAGTTTTTTGGTTTCTTGCTTATATCTCGAAAACAGTTACTCCTATCAATTTTTATCTTTTTACTAAAATTAAAGCTGATAAAATTTCCTACAAAATAGTTATTTGCATTTTTCATGTAGGACTAACCATAAGCGAGATATAAGTTTGAAAATAATTAATATTTAAAAAAAAAGTGCATTAACAGAAAATGTCTTGTGATTTAAAATACACTTAATTTATTGGGTCTAATACTTTATTGGAAGAAAAAGGAGGTGACATAAAAGTCACTGAAGTATTCAGAGTCGTTTTTAAATGATGCATTTTCGTCTTCGTCTCAAACATTGAAAACTGAATTACATTTTTGTTCAGTAACTGTAACAGTTTTCACTTTGGTTTTTTGCTTATATCTCGAAAACAATTACTCCTATCAATTTTTATCTTTTTTTCAAAATTAAAGCTGATAAAATTTCCTACAAAATAGTTATTTGCATTTCTTTTGTAAGACCAACCATAAGCGAGTTATAGAGTTGGATATAAATAATCTTTAACAAAAATTTGCTTTAAAATAAAATGTTTGAAAAACCTAAATTAAACTAAATTAATTGAGTCTAACACTTTAGTATAGGAAAAAGGAGAAGACATAAAAGTCACCAAAGTCTTCAGAGTCGTTTTTGGTCGTCATATTAATAACAATAACATTAATAATAATAATACAAATAGTACTAAATTTGCTTATATGAAAACGCTTAATTAAGGTAACAGTTTTTTGGTTTCTTGCTTATATCTCGAAAACAGTTACTTCTATCAATTTTTATCTTTTAACTAAAATTAAAGCTGATAAAATTTCCTACAAAATAGTTATTTGCATTTTTCATGTAGGACTAACCATAAGCGAGATATAAGTTTGAAAATAATTAATATTTAAAAAAAAAGTGCTTTAACAGGAAATGTCTTGTGATTTAAAATTCACTTAATTTTATGGGTCCAATACTTTATTAGAAGAAAAAGGAGGTGACATAAAAGTCACCAAAGTCTTGAGAGTCGTTTTTAGTCGTCATATTAATAACAATAACATTAATAATAATAATACTAATAGTACTAAATTTGTTTATATGCAAGCGCTTAATTAAGGTAACAGTTTCTTGCTTATATCTCGAAAACAGTTACTCCTATTAATTTTTAACTTTTTTTCAAAATTCAAGCTGATAAAATTTCCTACAAAATAGTTATTTGCATTTTTCTTGTAGGACCAACCATAAGCGCGTTATAGAGTTGGATATAAATAATCTTTAACAAAAATTTGCTTTAAAATAAAATGTTTGAAAAACCGAAACTAAACTAAATTAATTAAGACTAACACTTTAGTAGAGGAAAAAGGAGAAGACATAAAAGTCACCAAAGTCTTGAGAGTCGTTTTTAGTCGTCATATTAATAACAATAACATTAATAATAATAATACTAATATTACTAAATTTGCTTATATGCAAGCGCTTAATTAAGGTAACAGTTTCTTGCTTATATTTCGAAAACAGTTACTCCTATCAATTTTTATCTTTTTACTAAAATTAAAGCTGATAAAATTTCCTACAAAATAGTTATTTGCATTTTTTATGTAGGACTAACCATAAGCGAGATATAAGTTTGAAAATAATTAATATTTAAAAAAAAAGTGCTTTAACAGAAAATGCCTTGTGATTTAAAATACACTTAATTTATTGGGTCCAATACTTAATTAGAAGAAAAAGGAGGTGACAGAAAATGCTGCATTTTCGTCTTCGTCTCAAACATTGAAAACTGAATTACATTTTTGTTCAGTAACAGTTACAGTTTTCTTATTGATTTTTTGCTTATATCTCGAAAACAGTTACTTCTATCAAATTTTATCATTCTTCCAAAATTAAAGCTGATAAAATTTCCAACAAAATAGTTATTTGCATTTTTCTTGTAGGACCAAGCATAAACGAGTTATAGAGTTGGATATAAATAATATTTAACAAAAATTTGCTTTAAAATAAAATGCTTGAAAAACCGGAATTAAACTAAATTAATTGTGTCTAACACTTTAGTAGAGGAAAAAGGAGAAGACATAAAAGTCACTAAATGTTTCAGAGTCCTCTTTAGTCGCCATATTAATAACAATAACATTAATAATAAAAATACTAATAGTACTAAATTTGCTTATATGCAAACGCTTAATTATGGTAACAGTTTTTTGGTTTCTTGCTTATATCTCGAAAACAGTTACTCCTATCAATTTTTATCTCTTTTTCAAAATTAAAGCTGATAAAATTTTCTACAAAATAGTTGTTTGCATTTTTTTGTTGGACCAACCATAAGCGAGTTATAGAGTTGGATATAAATAATCTTTAACAAAAATTTGCTTTAAAATAAAATGTTTGAAAAACCGAAATTAAACTAAATTAATTGAGTCTAACACTTTAGTATAAGAAAAAGGAGAAGACATAAAAGTCACCAAAGCCTTGAGAGTCGTTTTTAGTCGTCATATTAATAACAATAACATTAATAATAATAATAGTAATAGTACTAAATTTGCTTATATGCAAGCGCTTTATTAAGGTAACAGTTTTTTGGTTTCTTGCTTATATCTCGAAAACAGTTACTCCTATCAATTTTTATCTTTTTTTCAAAATTAAAGCTGATAAAATTTCCTACAAACTAGTTATTTACATTTTTTTGTAGGACCACCCATAAGCGAGTTATAGAGTTGGATATAAATAATCTTTAACAAAAATTTGCTTAAAATAAAATGTTTGAAAAACCGATATTAAACTAAATTAATTGGGTCTAACACTTTAGTAGAGGAAAAAGGAGAAGACATAAAAGTCACTAAAGTCTTCAGAGTTGTTTTTAATACTAAATTTGCTTATATGCAAGCGCTTAATTAAGATAACAGTTTTTTGGTTTCTTGCTTATATCTCGAAAACAGTTACTCCTATCAATTTTTATCTTTTTTTCAACATTAAAGCTGATAAAATTTCCTACAAACTAGTTATTTACATTTTTTTGTAGGACCAACCATAAGCGAGTTATAGAGTTGGATATAAATAATCTTTAACAAAAATTTGCTTAAAATAAAATGTTTGAAAAACCGATATTAAACTAAATTAATTGGGTCTAACACTTTAGTATAGGAAAAAGGAGAAGATATAAAAGTCACCAAAGTCTTCAGAGTTGTTTTTAATACTAAATTTGCTTATATGCAAGCGCTTAATTAAGATAACAGTTTTTTGGTTTCTTGCTTATATCTCGAAAACAGTTACTCCTATCAATTTTTATCTTTTTACTAAAATTAAAGCTGATAAAATTTCCTACAAAATAGTAATTTGCATTTTTTATGTAGGACTAACCATAAGCGAAAAATAAGTTTGATAATAATTAATATTTAAAAAAAAAGTGCTTTAACAGAAAATGTCTTGTGATTTAAAATACACTTAATTTAATGGGTCCAATACTTTATTAGAAGAAAAAGGAGGTGACATAAAAGTCACTGAAGTCTTCAGAGTCGATTTTAAATGCTGCATTTTCGTCTTCGTCTTAAAAATTGAAAACTGAATTACATTTTTGTTCAGTAGCAGTTACAGTTTTCTTATTGGTTTTTTGCTTATATCTCGAAAAGAGTTACTTCTATCAATTTTTATCTTTTTTTTAGGATTAAAGCTGATAAAATTTCCTACAAAATAGCTACTTGCATTTTTCTTGTAGGACCAACCATAAGCGAGTTATAGAGTTGGATATAAATAATCTTTAACAAAAATTTGCTTTAAAATAAAATGTTTAAAAAACCGAAATTAAACTAAATTAATTAAGACTAACACTTTAGTGGAGGAAAAAGGGGAAGACATAAAAGTCACCAAAGTCTTGAGAGTCGTTTTTAGTCGTCATATTAATAACAATAACATTAATAATAATAATACTAATAGTACTAAATTTGTTTATATGCAAGCGCTTAATTAAGGTAACAGTTTCTTGCTTATATCTCGAAAACAGTTACTCCTATCAATTTTTAACTTTTTTTCAAAATTCAAGCTGATAAAATTTCCTACAAAATAGTTATTTGCATTTTTCTTGTAGGACCAACCATAAGCGCGTTATAGAGTTGGATATAAATAATCTTTAACAAAAATTTGCTTTAAAATAAAATGTTTGAAAAACCGAAACTAAACTAAATTAATTAAGACTAACACTTTAGTAGAGGAAAAAGGAGAAGACATAAAAGTCACCAAAGTCTTGAGAGTCGTTTTTAGTCGTCATATTATTAACAATAACATTAATAATAATAATACTAATATTACTAAATTTGCTTATATGCAAGCGCTTAATTAAGGTAACAGTTTCTTGCTTATATTTCGAAAACAGTTACTCCTATCAATTTTTATCTTTTTACTAAAATTAAAGCTGATAAAATTTCCTACAAAATAGTTATTTGCATTTTTTATGTAGGACTAACCATAAGCGAGATATAAGTTTGAAAATAATTAATATTTAAAAAAAAAGTGCTTTAACAGAAAATGCCTTGTGATTTAAAATACACTTAATTTATTGGGTCCAATACTTAATTAGAAGAAAAAGGAGGTGACAGAAAATGCTGCATTTTCGTCTTCGTCTCAAACATTGAAAACTGAATTACATTTTTGTTCAGTAACAGTTACAGTTTTCTTATTGATTTTTTGCTTATATCTCGAAAACAGTTACTCCTACCAAATTTTATCATTCTTCCAAAATTAAAGCTGATAAAATTTCCAACAAAATAGTTATTTGCATTTTTCTTGTAGGACCAAGCATAAACGAGTTATAGAGTTGGATATAAATAATATTTAACAAAAATTTGCTTTAAAATAAAATGCTTGAAAAACCGGAATTAAACTAAATTAATTGTGTCTAACACTTTAGTAGAGGAAAAAGGAGAAGACATAAAAGTCACTAAATGTTTCAGAGTCCTCTTTAGTCGCCATATTAATAACAATAACATTAATAATAATAATATTAATAGTACTAAATTTGCTTATATGCAAACGCTTAATTATGGTAACAGTTTTTTGGTTTCTTGCTTATATCTCGAAAACAGTTACTCCTATCAATTTTTATCTCTTTTTCAAAATTAAAGCTGATAAAATTTTCTACAAAATAGTTGTTTGCATTTTTTTGTTGGACCAACCATAAGCGAGTTGTAGAGTTAGATATAAATAATCTTTAACAAAAATTTTCTTTAAAATAAAATGTTTGAAAAACCGATATTAAACCCAATTAATTGGGTCTAACACTTTAGTAGAGGAAAAAGGAGAAGACAAAAGTCACCAAAGTCTTCAGAGTGGTTTTTAGTACTAAATTTGCTTATATGCAAGCGCTTAATTAAGGTTACAGTTTTTTGGTTTCTTGCTTATATCTCGAAAACAGTTACTCCTATCAATTTTTATCTTATTACTAAAATTAAAGCTGATAAAATTTCCTACAAAATAGTTAATTGCATTTTTCTTGTAGGACCAACCATAAGCGAGTTATAGAGTTGGATATAAATAATCTTTAACAAAAATTTGCTTTAAAATAAAATGTTTGAAAAACCGAAATTAAACTAAATTAATTGAGTCTAACACTTTAGTATAGGAAAAAGGAGAAGACATAAAAGTCACCAAAGCCTTGAGAGTCGTTTTTAGTCGTCTTATTAATAACAATAACATTAATAATAATAATAGTAATAGTACTAAATTTGCTTATATGCAAGCGCTTTATTAAGGTAACAGTTTTTTGGTTTCTTGCTTATATCTCGAAAACAGTTACTCCTATCAATTTTTATCTATTTTTCAAAATTAAAGCTGATAAAATTTCCTACAAACTAGTTATTTACATTTTTTTGTAGGACCAACCATAAGCGAGTTATAGAGTTGGATATAAATAATCTTTAACAAAAATTTGCTTAAAATAAAATGTTTGAAAAACCGATATTAAACTAAATTAATTGGGTCTAACACTTTAGTAGAGGAAAAAGGAGAAGACATAAAAGTCACTAAAGTCTTCAGAGTTGTTTTTAATACTAAATTTGCTTATATGAAAGCGCTTAATTAAGATAACAGTTTTTTGGTTTCTTGCTTATATCTCGAAAACAGTTACTCCTATCAATTTTTATCTTTTTTTCAACATTAAAGCTGATAAAATTTCCTACAAACTAGTTATTTACATTTTTTTGTAGGACCAACCATAAGCGAGTTATAGAGTTGGATATAAATAATTTTTAACAAAAATTTGCTTAAAATAAAATGTTTGAAAAACCGATATTAAACTAAATTAATTGGGTCTAACACTTTAGTATAGGAAAAAGGAGAAGATATAAAAGTCACCAAAGTCTTCAGAGTTGTCTTTAATACTAAATTTGCTTATATGCAAGCGCTTAATTAAGATAACAGTTTTTTGGTTTCTTGCTTATATCTCGAAAACAGTTACTCCTATCAATTTTTATCTTTTTACTAAAATTAAAGCTGATAAAATTTCCTACAAAATAGTAATTTGCATTTTTTATGTAGGACTAACCATAAGCGAAAAATGAGTTTGATAATAATTAATATTTAAAAAAAAAGTGCTTTAACAGAAAATGTCTTGTGATTTAAAATACACTTAATTTAATGGGTCCAATACTTTATTAGAAGAAAAAGGAGGTGACATAAAAGTCACTAAAGTCTTCAGAGTCGATTTTAAATGCTGCATTTTCGTCTTCGTCTCAAAAATTGAAAACTGAACTACATTTTTGTTCAGTAGCAGTTACAGTTTTCTTATTGGTTTTTTGCTTATATCTCGAAAAGAGTTACTTCTATCAATTTTTATCTTTTTTTTAGGATTAAAGCTGATAAAATTTCCTACAAAATAGCTACTTGCATTTTTCTTGTAGGACCAACCATAAGCGAGTTATAGAGTTGGATATAAATAATCTTTAACAAAAATTTGCTTTAAAATAAAATGTTTAAAAAACCGAAATTAAACTAAATTAATTAAGACTAACACTTTAGTGGAGGAAAAAGGGGAAGACATAAAAGTCACCAAAGTCTTGAGAGTCGTTTTTAGTCGTCATATTAATAACAATAACATTAATAATAATAATACTAATAGTACTAAATTTGCTTATATGCAAGCGCTTAATTAAGGTAACAGTTTCTTGCTTATATCTCGAAAACAGTTACTCCTATCAATTTTTATCTTTTTTTTAGGATTAAAGCTGATAAAATTTCCTACAAAATAGCTACTTGCATTTTTCTTGTAGGACCAACCATAAGCGAGTTATAGAGTTGGATATAAATAATCTTTAACAAAAATTTGCTTTAAAATAAAATGTTTGAAAAACCGAAATTAAACTAAATTAATTAAGACTAACACTTTAGTGGAGGAAAAAGGGGAAGACATAAAAGTCACCAAAGTCTTGAGAGTCGTTTTTAGTCGTCATATTAATAACAATAACATTAATAATAATAATACTAATAGTACTAAATTTGCTTATATGCAAGCGCTTAATTAAGGTAACAGTTTCTTGCTTATATCTCGAAAACAGTTACTCCTATCAATTTTTATCTTTTCACTAAAATTAAAGCTGATAAAATTTCCTACAAAATAGTTATTTGCATTTTTTATGTAGGACTAACCATAAGCGAGATATAAGTTTGAAAATAATTAATATTTAAAAAAAAAGTGCTTTAACAGAAAATGTCTTGTGATTTAAAATACACTTAATTTATTGGGTCCAATACTTTATTAGAAGAAAATGGAGGTGACATAAAAGTCACTGAAGTCTTCAGAGTCGTTTTTAAATGCTGCATTTTCGTCTTCGTCTCAAACATTGAAAACTGGATTACATTTTTGTTCAGTAACAGTCACAGTTTTCTTATTGGTTATTTGCTTATATCTCGAAAACAGTTACTCCTATCAAATTTTATCTTTCTTCCAAAATTAAAGCTGATAAAATTTCCAACAAAATAGTTATTTACATTTTTCTTGTAGGACCAAGCATAAACGAGTTATAGAGTTGGATATAAATAATATTTAACAAAAATTTGCTTTAAAATAAAATGCTGGAAAAACCGGAATTAAACTAAATTAATTGTGTCTAACACTTTAGTAGAGGAAAAAGGAGAAGACATAAAAGTCACTAAATGTTTCAGAGTCGTCTTTAGTCGTCATATTAATAACAATAACATTAATAATAATAATACTAATAGTACTAAATTTGCTTATATGCAAACGTTTAATTAAGGTAACAGTTTTTTGGTTTCTTGCTTATATCTCGAAAACAGTTACTCCTATCAATTTTTATCTTTTTTTCAAAATTAAAGCTGATAAGTTTCCTACAAACTAGTTATTTACATTTTTTTGTAGGACCAACCATAAGCGAGTTATAGAGTTGGATATAAATAATCTTTAACAAAAATTTGCTTAAAATAAAATGTTTGAAAAACCGATATTAAACTAAATTAATTGGGTCTAACACTTTAGTAGAGGAAAAAGGAGAAGACATAAAAGTCACTAAAGTCTTCAGAGTTGTTTTTAATACTAAATTTGCTTATATGCAAGCGCTTAATTAAGATAACAGTTTTTTGGTTTCTTGCTTATATCTCGAAAACAGTTACTCCTATCAATTTTTATCTTTTTTTCAAAATTAAAGCTGATAAAATTTCCTACAAACTAGTTATTTACATTTTTTTGTAGGACCAACCATAAGCGAGTTATAGAAATGGATATAAATAATCTTTAACAAAAATTTGCTTAAAATAAAATGTTTGAAAAACCGAAATTAAACTAAATTAATTAAGACTAACACTTTAGTAGAGGAAAAAGGAAAAGACATAAAAGTCACCAAAGTCTTGAGAGTCGTTTTTAGTCGTCATATTAATAACAATAACATTAATAATAATAATACTAATATTACTAAATTTGCTTATATGCAAGCACTTAATTAAGGTAACAGTTTCTTGCTTATATCTCGAAAACAATTCCTTCTATCAATTTTTATTTTTTTACTAAAATTAAAGCTGATAAAATTTTCTACAAAATAGTTATTTGCATTTTTCATGTAGGGCTAACCATAAGCGAGATATAAGTTTGAAAATAATTTATATTTAAAAAAAAAGTGCTTTAACAGAAAATGTCTTGTAATTTAAAATACACTTAATTTATTGGGTCCAATACTTTATTAGAAGAAAAAGGAGGTGACATAAAAGTCACTGAAGTATTCAGAGTCGTTTTTAAATGATGCATTTTCGTCTTCGTCTCAAACATTGAAAACTGAATTACATTTTTGTTCAGTAACTGTAACAGTTTTCACTTTGGTTTTTTGCTTATATCTCGAAAACAATTACTCCTATCAATTTTTATCTTTCTTTCAAAATTAAAGCTGATAAAATTTCCTACAAAATAGTTATTTGCATTTCTTTTGTAAGACCAACCATAAGCGAGTTATAGAGTTGGATATAAATAATCTTTAACAAAAATTTGCTTTAAAATAAAATGTTTGAAAAACCTAAATTAAACTAAATTAATTGAGTCTAACACTTTAGTATAGGAAAAAGGAGAAGACATAAAAGTCACCAAAGTCTTCAGAGTCGTTTTTGGTCGTCATATTAATAACAATAACATTAATAATAATAATACAAATAGTACTAAATTTGCTTATATGAAAACGCTTAATTAAGGTAACAGTTTTTTGGTTTCTTGCTTATATCTCGAAAACAGTTACTTCTATCAATTTTTATCTTTTAACTAAAATTAAAGCTGATAAAATTTCCTACAAAATAGTTATTTGCATTTTTCATGTAGGACTAACCATAAGCGAGATATAAGTTTGAAAATAATTAATATTTAAAAAAAAAGTGCTTTAACAGGAAATGTCTTGTGATTTAAAATACACTTAATTTTATGGGTCCAATACTTTATTAGAAGAAAAAGGAGGTGACATAAAAGTCACCAAAGTCTTGAGAGTCGTTTTTAGTCGTCATATTAATAACAATAACATTAATAATAATAATACTAATAGTACTAAATTTGTTTATATGCAAGCGCTTAATTAAGGTAACAGTTTCTTGCTTATATCTCGAAAACAGTTACTCCTATCAATTTTTAACATTTTTTCAAAATTCAAGCTGATAAAATTTCCTACAAAATAGTTATTTGCATTTTTCTTGTAGGACCAACCATAAGCGCGTTATAGAGTTGGATATAAATAATCTTTAACAAAAATTTGCTTTGAAATAAAATGTTTGAAAAACCGAAACTAAACTAAATTAATTAAGACTAACACTTTAGTAGAGGAAAAAGGAGAAGACATAAAAGTCACCAAAGTCTTGAGAGTCGTTTTTAGTCGTCATATTAATAACAATAACATTAATAATAATAATACTAATATTACTAAATTTGCTTATATGCAAGCGCTTAATTAAGGTAACAGTTTCTTGCTTATATTTCTAAAACAGTTACTCCTATCAATTTTTATCTTTTTACTAAAATTAAAGCTGATAAAATTTCCTACAAAATAGTTATTTGCATTTTTTATGTAGGACTAACCATAAGCGAGATATAAGTTTGAAAATAATTAATATTTAAAAAAAAAGTGCTTTAACAGAAAATGCCTTGTGATTTAAAATACACTTAATTTATTGGGTCCAATACTTAATTAGAAGAAAAAGGAGGTGACAGAAAATGCTGCATTTTCGTCTTCGTCTCAAACATTGAAAACTGAATTACATTTTTGTTCAGTAACAGTTACAGTTTTCTTATTGATTTTTTGCTTATATCTCGAAAACAGTTACTCCTATCAAATTTTATCATTCTTCCAAAATTAAAGCTGATAAAATTTCCAACAAAATAGTTATTTGCATTTTTCTTGTAGGACCAAGCATAAACGAGTTATAGAGTTGGATATAAATAATATTTAACAAAAATTTGCTTTAAAATAAAATGCTTGAAAAACCGGAATTAAACTAAATTAATTGTGTCTAACACTTTAGTAGAGGAAAAAGGAGAAGACATAAAAGTCACTAAATGTTTCAGAGTCCTCTTTAGTCGCCATATTAATAACAATAACATTAATAATAATAATACTAATAGTACTAAATTTGCTTATATGCAAACGCTTAATTATGGTAACAGTTTTTTGGTTTCTTGCTTATATCTCGAAAACAGTTACTCCTATCAATTTTTATCTCTTTTTCAAAATTAAAGCTGATAAAATTTTCTACAAAATAGTTGTTTGCATTTTTTTGTTGGACCAACCATAAGCGAGTTGTAGAGTTGGATATAAATAATCTTTAACAAAAATTTTCTTTAAAATAAAATGTTTGAAAAACCGATATTAAACCCAATTAATTGGGTCTAACACTTTAGTAGAGGAAAAAGGAGAAGACAAAAGTCACCAAAGTCTTCAGAGTGGTTTTTAGTACTAAATTTGCTTATATGCAAGCGCTTAATTAAGGTTACAGTTTTTTGGTTTCTTGCTTATATCTCGAAAACAGTTACTCCTATCAATTTTTATCTTATTACTAAAATTAAAGCTGATAAAATTTCCTACAAAATAGTTAATTGCATTTTTCTTGTAGGACCAACCATAAGCGAGTTATAGAGTTGGATATAAATAATCTTTAACAAAAATTTGCTTTAAAATAAAATGTTTGAAAAACCGAAATTAAACTAAATTAATTGAGTCTAACACTTTAGTATAGGAAAAAGGAGAAGACATAAAAGTCACCAAAGCCTTGAGAGTCGTTTTTAGTCGTCATATTAGTAACAATAACATTAATAATAATAATAGTAATAGTACTAAATTTGCTTATATGCAAGCGCTTTATTAAGGTAACAGTTTTTTGGTTTCTTGCTTATATCTCGAAAACAGTTACTCCTATCAATTTTTATCTTTTTTTCAAAATTAAAGCTGATAAAATTTCCTACAAACTAGTTATTTACATTTTTTTGTAGGACCAACCATAAGCGAGTTATAGAGTTGGATATAAATAATCTTTAACAAAAATTTGCTTAAAATAAAATGTTTGAAAAACCGATATTAAACTAAATTAATTGGGTCTAACACTTTAGTAGAGGAAAAAGGAGAAGACATAAAAGTCACTAAAGTCTTCAGAGTTGTTTTTAATACTAAATTTGCTTATATGCAAGCGCTTAATTAAGATAACAGTTTTTTGGTTTCTTGCTTATATCTCGAAAACAGTTACTCCTATCAATTTTTATCTTTTTTTCAACATTAAAGCTGATAAAATTTCCTACAAACTAGTTATTTACATTTTTTTGTAGGACCAACCATAAGCGAGTTATAGAGTTGGATATAAATAATCTTTAACAAAAATTTGCTTAAAATAAAATGTTTGAAAAACCGATATTAAACTAAATTAATTGGGTCTAACACTTTAGTATAGGAAAAAGGAGAAGATATAAAAGTCACCAAAGTCTTCAGAGTTGTTTTTAATACTAAATTTGCTTATATGCAAGCGCTTAATTAAGATAACAGTTTTTTGGTTTCTTGCTTATATCTCGAAAACAGTTACTCCTATCAATTTTTATCTTTTTACTAAAATTAAAGCTGATAAAATTTCCTACAAAATAGTAATTTGCATTTTTTATGTAGGACTAACCATAAGCGAAAAATAAGTTTGATAATAATTAATATTTAAAAAAAAAGTGCTTTAACAGAAAATGTCTTGTGATTTAAAATACACTTAATTTAATGGGTCCAATACTTTATTAGAAGAAAAAGGAGGTGACATAAAAGTCACTGAAGTCTTCAGAGTCGATTTTAAATGCTGCATTTTCGTCTTCGTCTCAAAAATTGAAAACTGAATTACATTTTTGTTCAGTAGCAGTTACAGTTTTCTTATTGGTTTTTTGCTTATATCTCGAAAAGAGTTACTTCTATCAATTTTTATCTTTTTTTTAGGATTAAAGCTGATAAAATTTCCTACAAAATAGCTACTTGCATTTTTCTTGTAGGACCAACCATAAGCGAGTTATAGAGTTGGATATAAATAATCTTTAACAAAAATTTGCTTTAAAATAAAATGTTTGAAAAACCGAAATTAAACTAAATTAATTAAGACTAACACTTTAGTGGAGGAAAAAGGGGAAGACATAAAAGTCACCAAAGTCTTGAGACTCGTTTTTAGTCGTCATATTAATAACAATAACATTAATAATAATAATACTAATAGTACTAAATTTGCTTATATGCAAGCGCTTAATTAAGGTAACAGTTTCTTGCTTATATCTCGAAAACAGTTACTCCTATCAATTTTTATCTTTTCACTAAAATTAAAGCTGATAAAATTTCCTACAAAATAGTTATTTGCATTTTTTATGTAGGACTAACCATAAGCGAGATATAAGTTTGAAAATAATTAATATTTAAAAAAAAAGTGCTTTAACAGAAAATGTCTTGTGATTTAAAATACACTTAATTTATTGGGTCCAATACTTTATTAGAAGAAAATGGAGGTGACATAAAAGTCACTGAAGTCTTCAGAGTCGTTTTTAAATGCTGCATTTTCGTCTTCGTCTCAAACATTGAAAACTGGATTACATTTTTGTTCAGTAACAGTCACAGTTTTCTTATTGGTTATTTGCTTATATCTCGAAAACAGTTACTCCTATCAAATTTTATCTTTTTTCCAAAATTAAAGCTGATAAAATTTCCAACAAAATAGTTATTTACATTTTTCTTGTAGGACCAAGCATAAACGAGTTATAGAGTTGGATATAAATAATATTTAACAAAAATTTGCTTTAAAATAAAATGCTGGAAAAACCGGAATTAAACTAAATTAATTGTGTCTAACACTTTAGTAGAGGAAAAAGGAGAAGACATAAAAGTCACTAAATGTTTCAGAGTCGTCTTTAGTCGTCATATTAATAACAATAACATTAATAATAATAATACTAATAGTACTAAATTTGCTTATATGCAAACGTTTAATTAAGGTAACAGTTTTTTGGTTTCTTGCTTATATCTCGAAAACAGTTACTCCTATCAATTTTTATCTTTTTTTCAAAATTAAAGCTGATAAAATTTCCTACAAACTAGTTATTTACATTTTTTTGTAGGACCAACCATAAGCGAGTTATAGAGTTGGATATAAATAATCTTTAACAAAAATTTGCTTAAAATAAAATGTTTGAAAACCGATATTAAACTAAATTAATTGGGTCTAACACTTTAGTAGAGGAAAAAGGAGAAGACATAAAAGTCACTAAAGTCTTCAGAGTTGTTTTTAATACTAAATTTGCTTATATGCAAGCGCTTAATTAAGATAACAGTTTTTTGGTTTCTTGCTTATATCTCGAAAACAGTTACTCCTATCAATTTTTATCTTTTTTTCAAAATTAAAGCTGATAAAATTTCCTACAAACTAGTTATTTACATTTTTTTGTAGGACCAACCATAAGCGAGTTATAGAGTTGGATATAAATAATCTTTAACAAAAATTTGCTTAAAATAAAATGTTTGAAAAACCGATATTAAACTAAATTAATTAGGTCTAACACTTTAGTATAGGAAAAAGGAGAAGATATAAAAGTCACCAAAGTCTTCAGAGTTGTTTTTAATACTAAATTTGCTTATATGCAAGCGCTTAATTAAGATAACAGTTTTTTGGTTTCTTGCTTATATCTCGAAAACAGTTACTCCTATCAATTTTTATCTTTTTACTAAAATTAAAGCTGATAAAATTTCCTACAAAATAGTAATTTGCATTTTTTATGTAGGACTAACCATAAGCGAAAAATAAGTTTGACAATAATTAATATTTAAAAAAAAAGTGCTTTAACAGAAAATGTCTTGTGATTTAAAATACACTTAATTTAATGGGTCCAATACTTTATTAGAAGAAAAAGAAGGTGACATAAAAGTCACTGAAGTCTTCAGAGTCGATTTTAAATGCTGCATTTTCGTCTTCGTCTCAAAAATTGAAAACTGAATTACATTTTTGTTCAGTAGCAGTTACAGTTTTCTTATTGGTTTTTTGCTTATATCTCGAAAACAGTTACTTCTATCAATTTTTATCTTTTTTTTAGGATTAAAGCTGATAAAATTTCCTACAAAATAGCTACTTGCATTTTTCTTGTAGGACCAACCATAAGCGAGTTATAGAGTTGGATATAAATAATCTTTAACAAAAATTTGCTTTAAAATAAAATGTTTGAAAAACCGAAATTAAACTAAATTAATTAAGACTAACACTTTAGTGGAGGAAAAAGGGGAAGACATAAAAGTCACCAAAGTCTTGAGAGTCGTTTTTAGTCGTCATATTAATAACAATAACATTAATAATAATAATACTAATAGTACTAAATATGCTTATATGCAAGCGCTTAATTAAGGTAACAGTTTCTTGCTTATATCTCGAAAACAGTTACTCCTATCAATTTTTATCTTTTTACTAAAATTAAAGCTGATAAAATTTCCTACAAAATAGTTATTTGCATTTTTCATGTAGGACTAACCATAAGCGAGATATAAGTTTGAAAATAATTAATATTTAAAACAAAAGTGCTTTAACAGAAAATGCCTTGTGATTTAAAATACACTTAATTTATTGGGTCCAATACTTTATTAGAAGAAAAAGGAGGTGACATAAAAGTCACTGAAGTCTTCAGAGTCGTTTTTAAATGCTGCATTTTTGTCATCGTCTCAAACATTGAAAACTGAATTACATTTTTGTTCAGTAACAGTTACAGTTTTCTTATTGGTTTTTCGCTTATATCTCGAAAACAGTTACACCTATCAAATTTTATCTTTCTTTCAAAATTCAAGCTGATAAAATTTCTTACAAAATAGTTATTTGCATGTTTCTTGTAGGACCAACCATAAGCGAGTTATAGAGTTGGATATAAATAATATTTAACAAAAATTTGCTTTAAAATAAAATGTTTGAAAAACTGAAATTAAACTAATTTAATTGTGTCGAACACTTTAGTAGAGGAAAAAGAAAAAGACATAGAAGTCACTAAAGGTTTCAGAGTCGTCTTTAGTCGTCATATTAATAACAATAACATTAATAATAATATTACTAATAGTACTAAATTTGCTTATATGCAAACGCTTAATTAAGGTAACAGTTTTTTGGTTTCTTGCTTATATCTCGAAAACAGTTAAAATTTTTACTAAAATTAAAGTGACAGTAAATGCTGCATTTTCGTCTTCGTCTCAAACATTGAAAACTGTATTACATTTAAGACTTTAGTGACTTTTATGTCTCCTCCTTTTTCCTCTACTAAAGTGTTAGACACGATTAATTTTGTTTAATTTCAGTTTTTCAAACATTTTATTTTAAAGCAAATTTTTGTTAAATATTAAAAATTATAAAATGGCTTAGATTGCCTAAAAACACAGATCACACATGATCTTTCGCATAGAAATGAGAAAACGCTCATGTAACATAAAATAAGCTCTATTTTTCCTTATTAAAAGTATTATTATTATTACTTTTGTTTCTATTACTATTATTATTATTATTATTATTGTTAATATTATTATTATTATTATTTATATTATTATTATTATTAACTTTTGTATAGTAAAAACACAGATCACAGATGATCTCTTGCATAGAAATGAGAAAACGCTCATATAACACAAAATAAGCTTCATTTTTGCTTAGAAAACTAAGCTTACTTTTATTACTATTATTATTATTTTTATTATTAATATTATTATTATTATTATTATTATTATTATTATTATTATTAATAATATTATTATTATTATTATTGTTATTATTATTGTTAATATTATTATTATTATTATTATTAAGAACCGATTATTACTTTTGTATAGTAAATGTTTTTATACCAGTTTTAAAATGAGTTATTAATTTTAGACAATTTCTTGCCTAAAACACAGATCACAGATGATTTCTTGCATAGAAATGAGAAAACACTCATATAACACACAAAATAAGCTTCATTTTTGCTTAGAAAACTAAGCTTACTTTTATTACTATTATTATTATTTTTATTATTATTATTGTTATTATTATTATTATTATTATTATTATTATTATTATTATTATTATTATTATTATTATTATTATTATTATTATTATTATTATTATTATTATTAGTATTATTAAAAACCGATTATAACTTTTGTATAGTATTGTTTTTATACCAGTTTTAAAATGAGTGATTAATTTTAGCCAATTTCTTGCCTAAAAACTATAAAATGGCTTAGATTGCCTACAAACACAGATCACACATTATCTTTTGCATAGAAATGAGAAAACGCTCATATAACACAATATAAGCTTCATTTTTGTTTAGAAAACTAAGCTTACTTTTATTACTACTATTATTATTTTTATTATTATTATTATTATTATTATTATTATTATTATTATTATTATTATTATTATTACTATTATTTTTATTATTATTATTACTAATATTATTATTATTATTATTATTATTATTATTATTATTATTATTATTATTTTTATTATTAATATTATTATTATTAAAAACCGATTTTAACTTTTGTATAGTAAATGTTTTTATACCAGTTTTAAAATGAGTTATTAATTTTAGACAATTTCTTGCCTAAAAACACAGATCACAGATGATCTCCTGCATAGAAATGAGAAAACGCTCAGATAACACAAAATAAGCTTCATTTTTGCTTAGAAAAACTAAGCTTTAATTTAGAAAGAAATTCATTATTATAAGTATTATTATCATTATTATTATTATTATTATTAACTTTTGTATAGTAAATGTTTTTATACCAGTTTTAAAATGAGTGATTTATTTTAGACAATTTCTTGCCTAAAAATTGCTTAGATTGCCTAAAAACACAGATCACACATGATCTTTTGCATAGAAATGAGAAAACGCTCATGTAACACACAAAATAAGCTTCATTTTTCCTTATTAAAAGTATTATTATTATTATTACTATTATTATTATTATTATTATTATTATTATTATTATTATTATTATTATTATTATTATTATTATTATTATTATTATTATTAACTTTTGTGTAGTAAATGTTTTTATACCAGTTTTAAAATGAGTTAATAATTTTAGACAATTTCTTGCCTAAAAACACAGATCACAGATGATTTCTTGCATAGAAATGAGAAAACGCTCATATAACACACAAAATAAGCTATATTTTTGCTTAGAAAACTAAGCTTACTTTTATTACTATTATTAATTTTATTATTATTATTATTATTATTATTATTATTATTATTATTATTATTATTATTATTGTTATTATTATTATTATTATTATTAAAAAATTATATTAAACAGACAGAATACGTCGTATTCTGACACAAAAAAACGAATTACGTTATAGACTTGACGAGAACGGCGTATCTCGGACTCTTATAGGACTCTTATAGGGTCAAAAAGTATCAGTTTGGATTAAAACAAATTATTTTTGTTGACTCTCAGTCTGAATTGTTCATCAGTTCAAACAAAAACGACTTGTTTTAGACGATCTTTTGCTTTGAACAAGAAAACTTACATCGAACAGACTAGAAACGTATTAATCTGGCATAAAAGAGCAATTTATGTATCACTTTGGATAAAGGCAGCTAATCCTATTCGTTTCATTGCTTAAAATAAACAAAATTGTTTATAAATCTAACAAAAACGCTGTATTCTAGCACAAAATACTAATTACATTATAGTTTCGACGAGAATAGCTTATTTGGAATGATTCTATGCTTCCAAACGAGTAAATTTTTATTAAACATGCCAAACATCATGTTTTGTCCTATAAAAACATTTTATATTGCAGTTTGTATTAAAACAAAATATTTTCGTTGATCCTTTGTTAGAAGCAGCAAACCTAACATTTAAGAATCTGAAAACTTTGTATTCGGACACAAACCACCGAATTTTGTATCAGTTTAGACAAAAACGGTTGATTTTCGACAATATTTTGCTTTGAACAAGAAAACTTATGTCAAACTGACTAAAAACGTCTTATTTTAGCACAAAACAAAAGATCTGTGTTATAGTCTTAACGAGAGCTGTTAATTTCAAACGGTTCTATGCTTTGAAACGAGTAAACTTTCTCTGAACAGAGGAAAAACATCTTATTTCGCCTTTTAAAAACGATTCATGCCACAGTTAGGATAAAAACCAATTATTTTCGTTAATTCATTGTTACAAACAAGAACCTTACATCAAAGTAACTGAAAACCCCTTATTCAGGCACAGAAATTCGAATTACGTTTCAGTCTGGACAAAAACTACTTACTTTAGACGATCCTTTGTTTTGAATACAAAAACTTACATTAAAAAGATTAAAAACGTCTTATTCTGGCTGAAAACTGCAAATTATATATTACTCTAGATAAAAGGAATTTATCCTGATTACTCCTTTACTTAGAATAGAGTAAACTTGTATAAAACTTAATGAAAACTTTAAATTTCGTCTCAAAGAAATAATTTACGTTATAGTTTCGACCAGCACTGTTTATTTCAAACGATTTTATGATTCGAAACTAATGAACTTTTATGGGGCAGATGCAAAACCACATATTACCATATAAAGCGTTGTTTTAAAGCAAGTTATTACCTTTTGCAACAAGAAATTTCACGTCAAAGAAACTGAAAACTTCGTATCCATGCACAAATATCGAATTACGTATCAGTTTAGGCAAATACAGCTTATTTTAAACGATTCCTTGCTATAAACAAGAAAAATTTTATCAAACATATTGAAAACGTCTTATTCTCGAAAATAAGAGCAAATTATGTATCAGTTTTAACAAAAGCGGATTACACTGTTTGATTCTATGCTTAGAGCAGAGTAAACTACTATAAAACGTAATGAAAACTCTATAATCAAGCTCAAAAACAAATTACGTTATAGTTTTGACAAAAAAAATTATTTCGGACGATTACATACTTCGAAGTAAGCAAACTTTACTTGAACAAGTGCAAAAGCTAATACTTTGCTTTAAAATAACGATTTATGTGGTAATATGGTATTTTGCATCTGTCCTATAAAAGTTTACTCGTTTCTGTGCCTGAATAAGGGGTTTTCAGTTACTTTGATGTAAGGTTTCTTGTTTGTAACAATGAATTAACGAAAATAATTGGTTTTTATCCTAACTGTGGCATGAATCGTTTGTAAAAGGCGAAATAAGATGTTTTTCCTCTGTTCAGTGAAAGTTTACTCGTTTCAAAGCATAGAACCGTTTGAAATTAACAGCTCTCGTTAAGACTATAACGCAAATCTTTTGTTTTGTGCTAAAATAAGACGTTTTTAGTCAGTTTGATATAAGTTTTCTTGTTCAAAGCAAAATATTGTCGAAAATCAACCGTTTTTGTCTAAACTGATACAAAATTCGGTGGTTTGTGTCCGAATACAAAGTTTTCAGATTCTTTAATGTTTGGTTTGCTGCTTCTAACAAAGAATCAACGAAAATATTTTGTTTTAATACAAACTGCAATATAAAATGTCTTTATAGGACAAAACATGATGTTTGGCATCTGTTTAATAAAAATTTACTCGTTTGGAAGCATAGAATCATTCCAAATACGCTATTCTCGTCGAAACTATAATGTAATTAGTATTTTGTGCTAGAATACAGCGTTTTTGTTAGATTTATTAACAGTTTTGTCTACTTTAAGCAATGAAACGAATAGGATTAGCTGCCTTTATCCAAAGTGATACATAAATTGCTCTTTTATGCCAGATTAATACGTTTTTAGTCTGTTCGATGTAAGTTTTCTTGTTCAAAGCAAAAGATCGTCTAAAATAAGCCGTTTTTGTTTGAACTGATAAACAATTCAGACTGAGAGACAACAAAAATAATTTGTTTTAATCCAAACAGATACTTTTTGACCCTATAAGAGTCCTATAAGAGTCCGAGATACGCCGCTCTCGTCAAGTCTATAACGTAATTCGTTTTTTTGTGTCAGAATACGACGTTTTCTGTCTGTTTAATTTAATTTTTTAATAATAATAATAATAATAATAATAATAATAATAATAACAATAATAATAATAATAATAATAATAATAATAATAATAATAATAATAATAATAATAATAATAATAATAATAATAATAATAATAAAAATAATAATAGTAATAAAAGTAAGCTTAGTTTTCTAAGCAAAAATGAAGCTTATTTTGTGTTATATGAGCGTTTTCTAATTTCTATGCAAGAAATCATCTGTGATCTGCTTTTAGGCAAGAAATTGTCTAAAATTAATAACTCATTTTAAAACTGGTATAAAAACATTTACTATACAAAAGTTAATAATAATAATAATAATAATAATAATAATAATAATAATAATAATAATAATAATAATAATAATAATAATAATAATAATAATAATAATAATAGTAATAGTAACCAATGTAATAATAATAATAATAATACTTTTAATAAATAAAAATGAAGCTTATTTTGTGTTATCTGAGCGTTTTCTCATTTCTATGCAAGAGATCATCTGTGATCTGTGTTTTTAGGCAAGAAATTGTCTAAAATTAATAACTCATTTTAAAACTGGTATAAAAACATTTACTATACAAAAGTTATAATCGGTTTTTAATAATACTAATAATAATAATAATAATAATAATAGTAATAATAATAATAAAAATAATAGTAATAATAATAATAATAATAAAAATAATAATAATAGTAGTAATAAAAGTAAGCTTAGTTTTCTAAGCAAAAATGAAGCTTATTTTGTGTTATATGAGCGTTTTCTCATTTCAATGCAAGAGATCATCTGTGATCTGTGTTTTTAGGCAAGAAATTGTCTAAAATTAATAACTCATTTTAAAACTGGTATAAAAACATTTACTATACAAAAGTTAATAATAATAATAATAATAATAATAATAATAATAATAATAATTTTAATAATAATAATAATAATAATATTAACAATAATAATAATAATAATAATAATAATAATAATAATAATAATAATAATAATAATAATAATAATAATAATAATAATAATAATAATAATAGTTATATTAATAAAAGTAATAATAATAATAATAATAATACTTTTAATAAGGAAAAATGGAGCTTATTTTGTGTTACATGAGCGTTTTCTCATTTCTATGCAAAAAATCATGTGTGATCTGTGTTTTTAGGCAATCTAAGCCATTTTATAGTTTTTAATATTTAACAAAAATTTGCTTTAAAATAAAATGTTTGAAAAACTAAAATTGAACTAAATTAATTGTGTCTAACACTTTAGTAGAGGAAAAAGGAGGAGACATAAAAGTCACTAAAGTCTTAGAGTTGTCTTTAGTCGTCATATTAATAACAATAACATTTATAATAACAATACTAGTAGTACTAAATTTGCTTATATGCAAGCGCGTAATTAAGATAACAGTTTTTTTGTTTTTTGCTTATATCTCGAAAACAGTTACTCCTATCAATTTTTACCATTTCACCAAAATTAAAGGTGAAAAAGTTTCCTACAAAATAGTTATTTGCATTTTTCATGTAGAATTAACCATAAGCGAGATATAAGTTTGAAAATAATTAATAATTAAAAATGAGTTTTAACAGAAAATGTCTTGTGATTTAAAATACACTTAATTTATTGGGTCCAATACTTAATTAGAGAAAAATGGAGGTCTCAAACATTGAAAACTGAATTACATTTTTGTTCAGTAACTGTCGTCGAAGACTCTAAAAACTTCAGTGACTTATGTCTTCTCCTTTTTCCACTACTAAAGTGTTAGACACAATTAATTTAGTTTAATTTCAGTTTTTCAAACATTTTATTTTAAAGCAAATTTTTGTTAAATATTATTTATATCCAACTCTATAACTCGCTTATGGTTGGTCCTACAAGAAAAATGCAAATAACTATTTTGTAGGAAATTTTATCAGCTTTAATTTTGAATAAAAGATAAAAATTGATAGGAGTAACTGTTTTCGAGATATACGCAAAAAACCAAAGTGAAAACTGTAAGTTACTGAACAAAAATGTGATTTAGTTTTCAATGTTTGAGACGAAGACGAAAATGCAGCATTTACTGTCACCTCCTTTTTCTTCTAATTAAGTATTGGATCCAATAAATTAAGTGTATTTTAAATCACAAAACATTTTCTGTTAAAGCACATTTTTTTTTAATTATTAATTATGTTCAAACTTATATCTCGTTTATGGTTAGCTCTACATGAAAAATGCAAATAACTATTTTGTAGGAAATTTTATCAGCTTTAATTTTGGTGAAAAGGTAAAAATTGATAGGAGTAACTGTTTTCGAGATATAATCAAAAAACAAAAAAACTGTTACCTTAATTAAGCGCTTGCATATAAACAAATTTAGTACTACTAGTATTGTTATTATTAATGTTATTGTTATTAATGTGACAACTAAAGACAACTCTAAGACTTTATTGACTTTTATGTCTCCTCCTTTTTCCTCTACTAAAGTGTTAGACACAATTAATTTAGTTTAATTTCAGTTTTTCAAACATTTTATTTTAAAGCAAATTTTTGTTAAATATTTATATCTAACTCTATAACTCGCTTACGGTTGGTCCCACAAAAGAAATGCATTTAACTATTTTGTAGAAAATTTTATCAGCATTAACTTTGAAAGAAAGATAAAAATTGATAAGAGTAAATGTTTTCAAGATATAAGCAAAAAACCAAAGTGAAAACTTTTACAGTTACTGAACAAAAATGTAATTCAGTTTTCAATGTTTGAGACGAAGACGAAAATGCAGCTACAAACGACTCTAAAAACTTCAGTGACCTTTCTGTCACCTACTTTTTCTTCTACTAAAGTATTGGACCCAATAAATTAAGTGAATTTTAAATCACAAGACATTTTCCGTTAAAGCACATTTTTTTTTAATTATTAATTATTTTCAAACTTATATCTCGCTTATGGTTAGTCTGAAACTGACTCTGAAGACTTTGGTGACTTTTATGTCTTTTTCTTTTTTCTCCACTAAAGTGTTAGACCCAATTAATTTAGTTTAATTTCGGTTTTTCAAACATTTTATTTTAAAGCAAATTTTTGCTAAAGATTATTTATATCTAACTCTATAACTCGCTTATTGTTGGTCCTACAAAAGAAATGCAATTATCTATTTTGTAGGAAATTTTATCAGCTTAAATTTTGAAAAAAAGATAAAAATTGATAGGAGCAACTGTTTTCGAGATATAAGCAAAAAACCAAAGTGAAAACTGTTACAGTTACTGAACAAAAATGTAATTCAGTTCTCAATGTTTGAGACGAAGACAAAAATGCAGGATTTAAAATCGACTCTGAAGACTTCAGTGACTTATATGTCACCTCTTTTTTCTTCTAATAAAGTATTGGACCCAATAAATTAAGTGTATTTTAAATCACAAGCCATTTTCTGTTAAAGCACTTTTTTTTTAAATATTAATTATTTTCAAACTTATATCTCGCTTATGTTTAGTCCTACATGAAAAATGCAAATAACTATTTTGTAGGAAATTTTATCAGCTTTAATTTGGTAAAAAGATAAAAATTGCTAGGAGTAACTGTTTTCGAAATATAAGCAAGAAACCAAAAAACTGTTACCTTACGTTTCAGTCTGGACAAAAACTGCTTACTTTAGACGATCCTTTGTTTTGAATACAAAAACTTACATTAAAAAGATTAAAAACGTCTTATTCTGGCTGAAAACTGCAAATTATGTATTACTTTGAATAAAAGCAGTTTATCCTGATTACTCCTTTGCTTAGAATAGAGCAAACTTGTATAAAACTTATCGAAAACTTTAAATTTCGTCTCAAAGAAATAATCTACGTTATAGTTTTGACCAGAACTGTTAATTTCAAACGATTTTATGCCCCCAAACGAGAAAACTTTCACTAAACAGATGCCAAACGTCTTAGTTCGTTTTATAAAAACGACATGTTACAGTTTAAACAAAAACAAATTATTTTCGTTGTTGTGTCAGTGTCAAAATAATTTATTTCGAATGATTCAATGGAGCGAAACGAGTAAACTTTTATAGGACAGATGCAAAATACCATATTACCACATAAATCGTTATTTTAAAGCAAAGTATTAGCTTTTGCACTTGTTCAATTAAAGTTTGCTTACTTCGAAGTATGTAATCGTCCGAAATAATTTTTTTTTTGTCAAAACTATAACGTAATTTGTTCTTTTGAGCCTGAATATAGAGTTTTCATTACGTTTTATAGTAGTTTACTCTACTCTAAGCATAGAATCAAACGGAGTAATCCGCTTTTGTTAAAGCTGATACATAATATGCTCTTATTTTCGAGAATAAGACGTTTTCAATATGTTTGATAAAATTTTTTTTGTTTATAGCAAGAAATCGTTTAAAATAATCTGTATTTGCCTAAACTGATACGTAATTCGATATTTGTGCATGGATACGAAGTTTTCAGTTTCTTTGACGTGAAATTTCTTGTTGCAAAAGGTAATAATTTGCTTTAAAACAACGCTTTATATGGTAATATGTGGTTTTGCATCTGCCCCATAAAAGTTCATTAGTTTCGAATCATAAAATCGTTTGAAATAAACAGTGCTGGTCAAAACTATAACGTAATTTATTTCTTTGAGACGAAATTTAAAGTTTTCATTAAGTTTTATACAAGTTTACTCTATTCTAAGTAAAGGAGTAATCAGGATAAATTGCTTTTATCTAGAGTAATATATAATTTGCAGTTTTCAGCCAGAATAAAACGTTTTTAATCTTTTTAATGTAAGTTTTTGTATTCAAAACAAAGGATCGTCTAAAGTAAGCAGTTTTTGTCCAGACTGAAACGTAATTCGAATTTCTGTGCCTGAATAAGGGGTTTTCAGTTTCTTTGATGTAAGGTTTCTTGTTTGTAACAATGAATTAACGAAAATAATTGGTTTTTATCCAAACTGTGGCATGAATCGTATTTAAAAGGCGAAATAAGATGTTTTTCCTCTGTTCAGTGAAAGTTTACTCGTTTCAAAGCATAGAACCGTTTGAAATTAACAGCTCTCGTTAAGACTATAAAGCAAATCTTTTGTTTTGTGCTAAAATAAGACGTTTTTAGTCAGTTTGATATAAGTTTTCTTGTTCAAAGCAAAATATTGTCGAAAATCAACCGTTTTTGTCTAAACTGATACAAAATTCG